>NW_015539833.1:127551-130302 GCF_001515605.1 Sinocyclocheilus anshuiensis | reverse complement strand
GACTGATAAATTCATAATTAATGGCATGGGTTCAGTCGACAGAAATACGGGACACACAGGCTTATAATAACTGCTGAAATGTTTGCGGGGCAAATCTGAGGTCAGTCTGAGCGCTCATGGTACGCACAGTGCATACAGCCGTACACCTGCAGGCGCAACTGACTCGGACGGTTGTCGTGGTAATAAACACCGTAAACAGCAAACGTTCGCGTGTCCGCGCTTAATGCGCATATCCTATATGAAAAGCATTTTAGGGGGCCCTTGGCTTTTGGGGGCCCAAGGCGGTCGCCTACCTTTGCCTAATGGGTAAGTCCTCCCCTGCCCTCTCGTTCACTGATCTGCTCCCCGCTATGCTCTGCTCCCATGCTCTGATAATAATAGCTTTGTAGGACTATACATTATTTGGATAAATAGTAGTTATATCTGATCCTGTTGCATAGAACTGAATAAAAATAATATATTGATATTTAATATTAATATATTTTCTGTCCAATTGTATTGTTACTTTCAATAAAAGTGTGGTTATTTTGGCTTGTGTTTTTTAAACTCAGTATCATTTAAATTATTGAGTTAAATTAAAAAGACTTACAAAATATTATTTCATAAAATAATAAATAATTACTAAAGCATTTTCGGTGCATCCCTATTAATCAGTAATACAGCTAATACTAATATGACTTTAAGGATCTTAAGGATATTTGCCAGTGTTTATAACTGTGGATCGCTCATTTCTTCAGCTATGATTTCTGATATGGACTGAACTGCATCAACATGATTTTGAGATACGACTGCCTCTTATGTCACTGAACACTGAACTCATTAAATGTCATAACACATACAAGACTAAATATTACAATGAGACCACATAAACACAGTTCATCAATAATATTTCTAGATTTAAACATCTGAATACTATCTGTTTGGCCAGTGACACCTAATAAACCCACTCTCTCAAATCATAATGTCTAAAACCTGGCAAATTACGGTCACATCATAACCAAATATTAAGAAACACAGTTGTAATCTACAATGATTGGCATGGTGGTAATGACAGCAGTGTTCGGTACAGTGATTCAAATTAATATATGATGTGAAAATGATTTTATGCTTTTATGAAAATGCAAGCAAGGCAAAATTACCCCAGTTTTAACACTTTTTATAAATTAAAAGTCTGGGTCGACAGACAAGACCAACAGAAACATGGCAAATGTAAACATTTAAAGGAGGAAAAAGTAATTATAACCTATCATTTAAATGAAAAAGCATACATTTACAATGACCCCAGGGGACAGAAAAGGTCGCCAAATTTAGGAAACCCCATCTTATGATGAATGGCCCAGCAAAGTCAAGCTTTTCTGGAGAATCAACCAGTCGATTCAAGTTGTCAACGGATCTATTTGACACCCAAACCAGCTCTCGGTCAGCTTGACAGCCGTATCGATCGAGTAGCAGCTACTAGCTGCCATACAATGTTTCTCTTTCCCCGCCGCGCCATTATATTTCATCCCTGCTCGCTCAAATACAGCATTTACACCGGAATCTATAAGACAGCGACGTGTTATAGTTTTCTGAGCTGCCATACAATGTTTCTCTTTCCCCGCCGCGCCATTATATTTGATCCCTGCTCGCTCAAATACAGCATTTACACCGGAATCTATAAGACAGCGACGTGTTATAGTTTTCTGTTTCTCCGTTCATAGCGTACAGAGCCTAGCAGCCCTGAACGTGGGCCACACTGACAGCCATGGCTCTGTTTTATCAACAACGGCTTTGATCACGACACCGCGAGCGCATTTCCAGCCCGTCACGGCAGCAGAAACGCGCGTTAAACGCCCAAAGCGCAACAGTATCGGAAGTATCTGCTATCTCGGATATATTTGCAGCGGTTTAGCGAGTGCTGTAAGGGATCCTTACCATTCTGTCGCCGGGGTTGTCTTCGCCTTGCGCAGAATCTCGCGGAACTGAACGGGCGCTCTCGGTGACGGTTATTTTTCTGGGCGAGGAAGTCGCAGTAGCGCGTCGCTCGGATTTTGTCCTCGGGCTTTCAGTCGACGGATGACGGATTGACTGCAGTGGCTTCGGTAGGTCCGCAGCGGAGGGGTAAGAGGCAGTGGGTTGAGGTGGTGGTGGAGACTGGAGAGAGAAAGAGAGGGAGGGAGCGAGCCGAGCGGAGGGGGGAGGGGCATTAGAACAGCACATCCGGGTATTTCTGCCTTATTTGCTCTCTCTGTAAACACACGAGCATTTGCATCATTACCGTTAATCAAATGAGTTTGCATCTCAAGTCTGAAAGAGAAACCTAGTAGCTGACTTTAATGAAGAGGAGGGGATGGACTGGAATTTATTTCATACTGTTATAACTTCACAGATTATATAAATGTGCAAATATAGGCCTAATTTGAAATGGCCTTTAGTATAAATTCATGCTGAAATACCCGATTATGATATTAAGGTTATAATTTTTTTGTAGTTTGTAATAAATATGATTGGAATAATGGCGAAATGCAATCACATAAATACATTTTTAAATACATTTCATGCTTTATATGAAAATTCCTGAAGTTTTTTTTAATTGTTTTCTTTATTTTCTTGATTAATCTCTGTCCAAAGGGCTTTTATCGTGAGGCTTGCTTTTGTATTAAACTTTTAAAAGACTTTTGGTGACCATTCCTAAATAAAATTAAAAGTATAAAATAGTTTTTGTGATTTGTAATAAATATGATTGGGATTATGGCTAAATTTAAGACAAAA
>NW_015539833.1:85734-127494 GCF_001515605.1 Sinocyclocheilus anshuiensis | reverse complement strand
CATGTGCAGTTTAATATCTAATATTTTTAACTTTTTAAATTACGTGTTATCTTTATTTCTCCGATTTTATTGTTTGTTCTTGCTGTGGCACATTTCATCTGTCTTGGAGTGTTTTATTGTGAGGCCTGCTTTTGTATTACATTTTTAACATTTGGTGACTATTCCTAAATACTCAGGTATTTGCATCTGAAAGTGTTCCAGTTGTGTGTCTATAAACATGCTTTTTAAAAAATACAGCTTTATATGATAGATGTTATAGGTAATGTATATCAGGTATACGGTTACTAAATTATAACAATATGCTAAGCTAAAAATAACCACCACATATATTATTTTCTATGTATTGCATATTTTGTATGTTTTTCTTTTTCTTCTTTTGGTCTTTTATTGGCTGGTATTGTATTAAACCATAATATATTTATTAGAACAGAACTTCAAGCAACAAGATTGTTGTTTTTTTTTGGCTCAAAGTCACACAAAAATCAAGATTGATATTCAGCAACACACATAGACACCCCACGAGCAAACAAAGCATCAGAACATGAGTGAAAATAGGCATAGAATTAAGCAAAAATAAGCACTGACTGCATTTCTGATTCACTTCTAACTCTCACCAGTGAAATAATGCTTCTGTGAAAAATAGGCAACGTATATAACAGTTTAAGCAGTGAACAACAGTAACACAAAATGGGAAATAATTAAACATCCATTCACACCATACATAAACAGATACGCCTGTCACAAATAATTGTTTTACGCTGGTCCCAAAAGACCACGATATTAACTGACTGGTCTTCACTTATATAATATTATATTATACATACTAATAAAGAGTATCATCTATAGCCTGTGTACGTTTATACAGCACCTTTTTGAGCAAGCATTTTGGAGCACTGCCCGTCTCTACAACAGCAAACCACTGGGTTAAATACAGGCCTGCAGTGTATTTTTCTCATCTGAGTCTTGTTGAAAGATGGTCTCGGTGTATTTGTAACCATAATAGAGCAGATATGTGCTGTGCAAATGACCAAGAGAGAGCTGAAAATTCGGTCTCATTATAATCCCTTCCCATGGAGACTTTCGCCCAAAATATCACCATCCTTTTCAGAGTTTCACCAGCTCAGGCATGATAAAGAGGAGGAGACATAAATGAGGAGAAATTCTGTTCAGACTGAAACGTTCAGATCATGCATGACCAGTGGTACAACAAATAGATACAGTGCTTGACTGGTGAACAGATTCCCTGATGGATCACTTGTTTGGAGCCTTTAATAGTCACATCTTGAGCACTTTGCAATCATCTATCTCACACACAGCGGCCCCATGATGGTTACAGGTCATATTGTGCAGGTTTGCTGCTGAAACTCTGCTCGTGTTTTACTGGAAGACCTCTTTGTTTATCCACATGAGGCTACGGGTCTCGTTGGGCTTGGCCTCGTACTCGATGCAATTGAAGCTGTTGCCGAACTGGCAGTGTTCTCTCTTGTAGTAGTTGTAGTATTTCACCTGCCATACAGTTTCAAACATACCGGCATCTTTGAACTGGCAACAAAAAGAAGATGGAAGGTTAGAAACATTTTATAGTTCAGTTCTTTCTACTTGATCAGTTGGCTGAGTGATTTGTCTTTAGTTACAGATGCATGAACGTTTACATGCTTGCACTCCCATAACACATTGCATTGACATTGTTAGAAAAAAAAAAACATGTCTTGTTAACTAGATGTACAGCAGCAATCTGACTACACCGATTTAGCTTGCAGTCTATACTTTTTTTTTTTTGCATATTTGCGATTATTTTAGGTGTTACAGGTTGCAAGATTTTTTTTTGTAAAAAAAACAAAACATATTATTGCAGTACATTTCACAAGAAAATACTATCTCAGTTTTCCTACTTCAAAATTTCACATTTAATTCAACGTTACTTGCCGTTTCTTGTGAATTTTTTTTTGTGTGAAATTTTATTAGTAATTTCTGAGTGAAAATTGTTTAAAAGTAAAACATACACCAATTTGTTTTTGTTTTTTTCAGTGTGGTCACTTGCTTTCCATTTAATATAGGCTAGATAAAATATTAAAAACTGAAAATATAATTTTCAAGGTTGATATATGTTTTGGAGATTACTGTTAAAATATATTGTAAATAACAATATTGGCCAAAAATATATATATATATCAATCAATTTTTTTTTTTTGCACCCTTAAAGCGTCAATTTTAGAATTTTAGAGACTAGTATTTAACAAAGTAATCTACCAATTCTAATCTATATCTATTTTTACAATTTTCTGAAGAAAATGTAAGAGTTGATTGCCCTCACTAAAAAATTCCACTGAATTCAACTGACACTCATTTGCTGCCTATTTTTTAAGTGTATTCAAATTGTCTGTAAAAATATATAATAAAATAAAATAATTAAGTTGAAAGTGGTTCAGTTATTTTGATGAGTTAAAGTAACGGAAGAACATATTTTGACATGATTTCTCAAGCATTGGTAGGTAGTTGGCATGGTGTTTATATGAGTTTGCTGTATGGTGTTCTGGGTGGTTTCTTACTGGTCCAGGTCAAAGAGCCCATCCCTCAAACTGTATGACATTCTGACCTCCACATATGACTCAAAACTAAGATTTTTTTTGCCTGTTTTATCATCTGTCAGGTGCAAATCAGGAGTCTTGTAAAGTAACACAAGCACCAGCTTCTCAGTAATTTGAGGCATCATTTACGTCCGTAGCCAAAACAGTGCGGTACAAGTGAAATCTAATGCTAAGGCTGAATTTAGCTTCAAATCTCAGATCCTCCTGAACAATTTAGCATCTAGCAATTCTGTGTGATTTCATAATGAATTCTATTTTATTTTATTCTATTCTATTCCCGGCTGGGCTGTGTTACCTCTATGAAGACCTGCACAGGTTGTCTGTCCCCGCTCTTGGTGTGTGGCACTCCCTCGGTGTCGTAGGTGCCATTGTAGACGACCTGCTCTTCATCTTTGGACTGCTGCTCCAATGGGAAGCTCTTTCCGCCGATTCCCATTGTGCTGAAAACCCCGTTTAAACAAGTGTCAGACTATCTGCCTGTTTAGCTTATTTGACACACATCTGAAATTCCTTCTGTCAATAAAACATTAACGACTCGTACTTGTAACATGGTTCAGTTTCACAGCATTTCTAAATAACGTAGGCCTACTGCGCAAATAAAGAATCGACTTTAATGCATATACATACTGCAGTCTATTTATATCACATACACGATATATTTCCTTTCTTACAGGAGCGCAGGTGCAGCTTTCGGCCCCAATGTTGCGAAAAACATCGAGTGCTAAGAGCTATTTATATGCAACCACCTATAATATCAGGAGCATATAAACAGGATCAATTTGACCGCGTTCATATTGAATGGACTTACGTGGCCTCCGCGCTACCCGGTTTCACGATCACCTCGATTTTGTATTTCGATCCTGTCAGCAATTTGATTGTCCTGCTCTGGCCGAACCTTGTCCCGTCCACTTTATAAAACACGGGTCCGTCATTGGGTTGGATTTTCAAAGAAATCGCGATGTTTATTATCGCTGGAACGTCGGCCATAGCTGCGAGTTACCGGAGGTCGATGTATTTCCAGGCTCCCGGTCATTAACGGGATGGCGGATGGTCTCAGGAAGCTGTGGAGGGATGCTGTGACGTCTACACAAGCCATCACGCCCATTTAATCATGCAGCATACATTTATGCATATGGCTAAACTGGGCTCATATAATTGGCATTGCTAAAATAGGCGTTGCTACCCTATCGATTGTTTTGTTTGTTTATTTTTGTCATGTGTATTGTATTCTAGGATTCAAAAATATTGTAAATAGCTTATTAGCATTAGATTTAGATCCTAATCCCATTGTGTTAGTGGCGTTGCTACCCTATCGATTGTTTTGTTTGTTTATTTTTGTCATGTGTATTGTATTCTAGGATTCAAAAATATTTTAAATAGCTTATTAGCATTAGATTTAGATCCTAATCCCATTTTGTTAGTGTCAAAACAGTCCCTGTCCAAAGTGCTGAAACTGAAGAATCGTGTGGTGCTACGCTAATAATACTGCCTGCAATAGGCTACTGAGCCATTTTTTAGTGAAAGAAGTACATTTTAAATGCACTAAACACAAAACACTGCTATTACGTGTTTAGTGAGCTTGAAATGTTAATAAAATATTAATATAATTAACTAAATTAATTATAAACCTATTTTTAATGGGCTGTTATGAAGGTTTTTTGAAGGAGTATATGCATTTTTATGCAGTTTTGTCTTTGCAGAAAGCTTTGCAACAATAGCAGTTATATAAAAACATTAATTTTAATTAAAACAGGATGTGTGTAAATTTTTAACGGACAGTCAGACCAATAAGTGTCGTTTTAAATGACATTTATGCCATTTAAAAAAATATAATGAGAGGAATATACATAATTTGAGTGATTGAGTGACTTGAGTGAAGTTCAAAAGCAGGCAAATTATATTCTCATTTAACATTAATAATCATTTTATCTCACAGATTCCTCCATTATGAGTTCATATGGCATAGTTCACCCAAAAAAATAAAATTTTCCGAGAATGCACTCACTCTCAGGCCATGCAAGATGTAGATGAGCTTGTTTCTTCATCAGAACAGATTTGGAGAAATGTAGCATTGCATCACTTGCTCAGCAGTAGATGCTCTGCAGTGAATGGGTGCTGTCAGAATGAGAGTCCAAACAGCTGATAAAAACATCACAATAATTCACACGACTCCAGTCCATAAATTAACCTATTTATCAATTAATGCCTTCCTTTAATTTAGCTTGAGACGGCACAATGCTACTTATTAGCAGTAAAAAATATTTTTTTGTCTGATAGGACTGAAAAGATACTCAGAATTGCTTTCGAAGTCTCTTTTTAAAAATTAAATAAGCTTTCCATTTCACAACAAGGCAATGCTAGTTCATACATACTGATTTCTCACTGTTTGTACGAAAAACGCCTTTTCACATAGCAAAAACTGTGCATTTAAATGTAACAATAGTTCTATGTTTTAAATGATTATGTGGTTATAAAGATAAGACATATGCATACAGATAGCAGAAAGAGAGAAATGGAAAGAGAGGCCAGCAATGAAGAGGGAAGTACAGCACTGGGACACATAATATTCATTAATATATTAGCTTTGATAAAATAATAGTTGCATTATTTAAGGCAAAACATGTTTTGGCAGTGACTCTAAAAAAAATCAAATAAATGAATAAAAATCAATACTTAAAATCAAAATGTGCACAGTTTTGTTGATCTCTAAAAAAACAGACAAGATCTCTCTCTCTCTCTCTCTCGGTTCCATCTGCAAAACGCTTCCATCATATGAAACCTATAAAACCTCATTACAGTCTCAAGCAAATTTCAGTAATACAACTAAAATGTTCGGTAACAAAAGCTACATTATCATGTATTTTTTTAGCCTTTGTGCTTTTTGGCAATACTGATTACAAAATATTCCATAGAATTATTTGCCCAGCAAGTGTTTCAGTCATAATGCTTCCATTGTAGACACAGCTGATGTATTTCAGTCCATTGGCAGGATCCCAAAAGTCTCTGTTTGCTCTATCTATCCAGTTCCGCCTCCAGTATCTCTCCCCAGGTCTCCACGTCCAGTGGACACATGCTGTTGGATGGGATATCGTCAGCAGAGCGGATGTTACTGTATCGGCCCTTCAGCCACCTCCGCTTTACGCAGCCTTTCCTGTAGTTACGAACAAGAGTAACCTGGCACAAAAAGGAAAGGTAAATAAGAAACAAACAGCAGAGACAGGAACAAAATTAAGCAGAATATCACTTAATTTTAACAGCAATAACACAAACCTTCCATGAACACCCAGCAAACCTGTCCCCGTCCACCTCCCTCCGGCAAATAGCCAGCACCGAAAGACAGTGGCTCCTCCACAGCTGATCGCTGCCCTCGATTATGTCATTCCAGTGTCTGCAGGTGAGCGAGGCCCGGCACAAACTCCTGACGTCCAGCTCACTGAAGATCCTCATGCTCATCTCAGTAGGAAGGGTCTCTGTAAAGCTCTGCTGAAGTGGATCCTGGCCACCAGGGATCATTAAGGTGGCTCCTCGCTTTGGGCTGAAGATGGCGCTCTTGCTCCTTTTACAGACATTCTGCATCTCTCAGCGTCCTAGAGGAGTTTCAGTTTGATTTTCATTGAGCTCAACAATGACAGAACATTTGACTTACAAATAATCCATTCTTTAAGCAATACATAGGTTATCGTGTGCGTGTAATTGAACGATCGCAGTAACGTTATCTGTTCGTTCGTGGACAAAGCCACCACCTACAGTACGTAACTCTAGCTAACCAGTGGCTAGAATAGATTTTAAAAACAAATACATCTATATAATTGCATGCAGTACGAAAAACTAAAGAAGTTTATTTAAACAATATGTTATTTGTAAAGATTCATACCGGCGGAGGCGTCTCGTTGACAGTTGAGGATTTAAACGTCTGCGTTTGTTTACGCCAGAAACGTCACGACGCCTCGTTCTCACTGCGCATGCGCGTCTCTTCAACGGAAATTTGAAGTTGTTTTGATTCCGCATTATTATAATGCAGAATTTGAGGTATAGGCTACATTTTATATTATTTGCACCTTTTGGGTAAAAGTTTAGAAAAGAGCCCACGTTTGTGTTTATACAGCGCATGCTCATCGCGGAGTTCACCGGAAGTCCTAAAAATAATCATTAATATTAATTTCTTGCTGCACTTCTCAGTCAGTTTCTTTAGCGTTTTTCATGCACAAGAAGCGGCGAAAAGTTGACTCTAACGAATTCGTCTTCGCGACCTAATTAAATAGAAAGTATTTTCTCTCAAAGTAATAATGGGAGAGTTTGTTTTGAGAAAGATTTAAGTCTGCAGCGCGGGCGAGCTCAAATCTGCTTTACAGCATTTGTATACACATTAAAGATATTTGATCACTGAACATGAAGTCCAAACAGGTCTGTGTGTCTTCTTATGCACAGATGCCAGGCTTCGAGCTGGAGCAGGTGGACGGTGGCAGTCCTATAGAGCTGCCCTATGGAGAAACTGTTCTGGGGAGAGGACTATTTCTAGGGGTAGGTTAACCATTACTACTATGCAGTATATTTTCACTAATATGTCTTAAAAAATATATTAGATGGCATGCTAATGTTCTTGCCATTGTGCAAATTATCAGGCTATAACTAATAAACTCAAGTGCCTGAATTTGAGCCAAGTCTGCTGTGCACTTTTACAGAAATACTATAAAGCTCAGTAGGCATGGACGAATTACCCAAGGGAAAAAAAAGACTTTAGTCTTTATGTTATTTATAATGTTATGTTATTTAAAAACATTACATATTATTATGTTTATGTTTTTGCAGTGAGTGTATGTATACAGTCATGGCCAAAAGTTTTGGCATTGACATAAATTTTGTGTTTTGCAAAGTTTGCTGCTTCAGTATTTGAAGATTATTTTTTCCACATGTTTGTATGGTTTCTATGGTATACTGAAAAAGGCTTTTTTTGGCAAAAAAAAAAAAAGAGTCAATATTTACAGTGTTGACCCTAGTTCTTCATAATCTCTGCAGTTCGCTCTGGCATGATGGATATTAGCTTCTGGGCCAAATCCTGACTGAAGGCGATCCATTCTTTCCTTATTAGTTCTCGGAGTTGATCACAATTGGATCAAAAAACAGTGAAATTATTTTTTTTGTGAAAAGTAAATTTTTTGGCCAATGAAGCTTTTAGCAATTATTTAAAATGCATCTGATCACTACACAATAATCTAGAAACAATGTGAATGAACACCACAACAGCTTAAGCAGCAAACTTTGCAAAAGAAAATGTATTTCCCTGCCAAAACTGTTGGCCATGACTGTATATATTATTCATGTTGCTTTAGTATAGAACAACACGCAAAACAAATGCGTTACTTTCAGTTTCATGCATGAGCAGTTATCATTCAGCAATGACAATCAAAGCCCTCAAGATGGCACCCTGACTCTAATGTATGAGGGTTAGAAATCAGAGATACTGAGGTGGAATATCTCATGGAGTGCTCCATGAACTGACAAACGTTTTTTTTTTTCAGTGTATTAACAAACCTCAGAAGTCCTGACAACAGTTATAAAGCATGGATTAAGATGATGACCCAATCATCATCATGAAGACCCAATAAAATCAAAATGGGAGTTTGCTTTAAGATAGTCTATATGCTGGTGTACACAAAAAGTTGACAACCTTTAGCATATAATAAATTACAAATTTAAAATCATTGTCTTTCAAAAAACTCACCTTGTTTGTCTTACGTTTACTTCCTGTTTCATAAGGAAATATGTCAAAAGACAAAACAGATTGCTGTGCTCTTCGAATCGTTTCATATCATGGGGTCTTTAAATCACCCGGCTCACAGTGAAGTGCCCTCATAGAGTCATTGTAATGTTCTGCTACACGTATGATGAATGACACTGAGCTACAGCAAACAATGTTTATGAGAGTGGTGGGCGCCATTCAACATTTATGATTGGAAGTGACATTGAATTCTCTTCATATAGGAATACATACACTACTGTTCAAAGGTTTGGGATAGACAGGATTTTATTCCAGTGATGCAAAGCTGAATTTTCAGCATCATTACTCCAGTCTTCAGTGTCACATGATCCTTCAGAAATCGTTCTAATATGCTGATTTGCTGCTCAAGAAACTTCTCTTATTGCTTTTATCAATGTTGAAAACAGTAGTGCTGCTTCATATTTTAGTGGAAATCTTTTGCGATATTAAAAATGTCTTTACTGTCACTTTTGATCATTTTAATAATGCATCCATGCTCAATAAAAATCTTACTGACCCCAAAGCTTTGTACCATTCACCAGAAGCATTCGTACTTTTCAAGATACAGTTTATCATCATATAGTTTAGCAAAGAGTTATATATCTGTTTCACTGTGTCTTCGCTCTCTTCCAGGTGAATGATAAGAGAGTGTCCAGGAACCACGGCATCCTTGAGAACCAGAATGGTCAGCTGCGTCTGAAGCCTGTAGGTTTTTGTTAGTCATTTGATGTGGGCTGAGAGTCGTGATGGTGGTTTTGTTATTTTACGCTCTTCTGTCGAAGAAAAGCGGCGCTCACCTTTGATGTTAAGACATCAAAAGCCTTTAAATATGAGCTCTCTCCTCGCATCTTTCTCTCATAAGCAGCTGTCTCTCTTAATTACATGTGTCGTCGTTATAGCCTGTTAGTCATGCTGTCATAGCAACAATGATTTCTGGGTTATTTGGGTAATGTTCGCTTCCATTGATCTTTCGACTCTGAGTATATAACAAGCCCTTGTTTTCAAAAAATCTCAAATATTCGGATTATTGAGTTAATTCATTAAACATACTTTTTTTTCCCAGCTGCACAAGCTCGATTCATTGTTATTATTAATTAAAACTATTAATTTGTATTGTTAATTGAAATAATAAATAATTGAAAAGCTGAAATAACAAAATATAAATATTAGATGGAAAAAGTTAAACAAAACGGCAAACAAATGTATTTAAAAAAATAAATAAATAAAATACAAAAAATATATTTAAAAAGTTGTTCTAAGTACTAAAATGTATACAAACATACATAAGAAATATGGCAAACGCTCAAAAAATGGCTAAAACTAAATTAAAAGTAATCAAAATAAAATTAGTGTTGTCAAAGGATTAATCGCGATTAATCACATCCAAAATAAGAGTTTTTGTTTACATAATATATGTTGGTGTATTGTACACCATATACATACACACACATACAGCATATATTTTGAAAATATTTACCTGTATTTACATGTATATATTTATATTCATATAATTTATATCACATATAAATATATTTAATATATAAACGCAATATATTTTTCTTAAATATATACGTGCATGTGTGTGTATTTATATGTACATAATAAATATACACAGTACACACACATATTATTTAAACAAAAACGTTTATTTTGGATGCGATTAATCGTTTGACAGCACTAAATAAAATATATAATAAATAAATAAAAATAAGTGATACTAAAACAACATTGGTTTAAATTTTGACATTTTGTTTAGAGAAATGATTGTCAAAGCCGTGGCTTAGCATTTAGTGCACATGCTTCAGAAATATTTAGCCATTGTGCTCATACAGGAGACAAATCCAGCCTGATTTCTTCCTCTCCTCGTTGTCTCCAAAGTAACTGAATAGACCTGTATGTAAAAGACATATGCAAAAAAGATTACTATTTGCATGTGATCGACCAGTATTCCTCTCATTTCTATCCTCTAGACACACCTGAACCCATGTTTTATTCAGACGAACATTGTGGCTTCCCCTCAGCCGCTGGAGAAGGACCAGTGGCATTGCCTAAAGGAGGGCGACATCTTTTCTCTCATGCCTGGGAAATACATTTACAGAGTGCGTGTCAAAGACGATGATCAAACCCCCAGGTGATTCAGCCTGTCACTCACAAGTATTCATTTATTATTCAGCAACAACAGAGAACAGTTTGTTGTGCAGTGCTGTAACCGAGTACAACATGTTTGCAATCTCCTCTCTTATTTCTTTCACTTCCTTAAGGAAAGGGTTAATATTGGTGTTGAATGCATTTGTTTGAAGTCAACATGAAATTTTCTTAGTAAATTCAAGTTTGGCTTCCTTCTGGTTTGAAACACATTTACAATCTGAAATGATTCCTCATGTATACAATGAAGTGCTACGTTGTTTTCTTGTTGAATATTGTCACATTATGGAAGTGAAATTGGTTGCAAATGTTTCACAATGATTCAATTAAGGATCCTCGTGAATATTCTCAACTTCATGAATATTCTAAAACATTCATGCATGCAGGGTTATCATTCTTTGTCATCTTAAAATAGCACCCTTTATTAAGGCCAGTCATTTATCTCGTCTATATATTCCCTCCAGTCAAGATAATGAGTGTCTGGCTGATTTATTTCATTTTGACCTTTTCCCTTAAAACCGATCTGTGACCACTGGGTTCAGATCAAAGGACACTTTTATTGTCTTTCTCTATAATGAGCAGACAGGCACACTGGGCTTGAATGGACACGTTTAAAACAGACGCTCTGATAATGCCCAGATGATAAACAAATGATAAGTGCTGCTGTGACAAATTGATTCTGAATGTGCTGATTTGCATGCATTTAAAAGTCATGTCTTTCATCTGTGAAATTAGACTATTAGGTGGCTTAATTTCTTTATGGCGCGCTTGGTCACACTGACGAGGGATTGTTTTTTTGGTTAATGATGAATAGTTTTAAAGACTGGCGTGTTACAAACATTGATTGTGCTCTACATTATTGAAGCTTATCTAAGGGATTTTACCAAAGTGTGGTGCTTAACTTAGAGAAGTAGAGAAGGTTTTCACTGCTGGTTCTTCACAGAAACAGTCAGGCATTTGAGGAGGAGGTGCAAAAGTGTTCGAATGGACCAGCAGCACTCGCTCTAGACTCGGCCACACTTGAAGCCAACAGCTACATGCCCACGAGCCCAAGCACCACACTCACAGAAGATAAAGGAGCCGGTGATCCTTCACACACTCTTTCCTCTCCAAATGAGGTGTGTGTGTGTGAATACCACATACAGTATACCCTACCGTTTAAAGATTTTGGGTAGATAAAGACATTTTTTATTGCATAGGAACCCTGATAAGAGACTTCTTGTCAGAGTTCCTATACATTAAAAAAATCTTCCTATGTAGTATGAAAAATCATGGAATTTCCATGTTCTCTTCTATACTTCTATACGTTGTATACCATACTATATATGCTTACAATTCTGTAATTTCTCTCTTCTACACTGTAGAAATTCAATTCTGTAATTTCTCTCTCCTCTTTTTCTCTTAATATAATTCTATAACCTAGTGTTCTGTATCACTGAAATATTGACTACTATTTTCTTTTGCAATAATTTTTTTATGTTTATTTTTATATATTTCTAAACATTAAGCTATTTTTCCTGTAACACCAAAATAGATCATTCTGGGGAGAGAAAAGCTTAATGTTTATATTTATTTATTTTTTATGTACAACTTTATATATATATATATTTAATATAATGTAATTAAATTCATATATATTTTAATTAAAAATAATTATATTTTTTAAAGTTTCTCTCTTCTACACCTCTCTTTGTCTGTACATATATTTCTATACTCTACTTTTCTGTACTCATCTTCTATATGCTTTACTTTTCTTATCTATCCTCCTCTAAACCCTACTTTTTTTTTTATACGTATCTATATTTTTGTATACTCTTCTATACCCTACTTGACTATATCCTATATACTATAATTTTCTCATCTATTTTAAACTGTTTTGTGTTTTCAAGGCAGCCGCGAAGAGCCAACAGGATGAGTCTGATCTGCCACAGAAGAAGCGTATGTTGCCGGCCTGGATGATGACCTCAGCCAAAGGTACTGTCCCCATGGCAACAGATCCAGTGTTCTGTCTGTTCACACCCATTCAAAAAAGAAAGAACATATCCGCCTAGTGTCTGGTCGTCACGGCAACTCCACTCAGCCTGTTGTTGAGGAATGCATGGAGAATGCAGAGAGAGTTAGTCCCCATCCACTTGTCAGATCAGTTACAGTGCTGTGACTCCGACCCAGCCAGACAAGGTTCAGATTTGGCCCAGATGTCCTCCTCATCCTCAGTGTTACTCCCATGCATTCTGCAGCTCACCAGAAATGCAGATGTGTCGCTAATTTGCTCGCAAAAAAGAACAAGTGTGCTGCAGACTTCTCAAACAGCTCATTAGCACCAATCCTGTCATATTCAGCACTCCATCTAGATCTCGTGGCACTTTACCCAGCATTCAGGGTCATGCTTGAGAAAACATTATTCAGCTCATGTAGGAGCAGATTTGTGTCTTTAGCAAGCAGTATTTAACCCTCTGATACATGATGTCCATTACAGTCTTCAAAAGCCTTTTTTAACCATTCAGGGTATGATGTTACATCCTTACCCATAATTTTATATTGCTGTCATCTGGTTTTTGGATTTTTTTATTAATGGCAACATAAGATTAAAAAGACTGGTGAAAGTGGTGATGCATCAAAGGGGGACAGAGGAGAGAATGGAAAGTTTTGAAGAGATTACGTGTGTCTGGAGCGCTGTTGATCTTGTTGTGGAGATTTGTGTCTTTAGCAAGCAGTATTTAACCCTCTGATACATGATGTCCATTACAGTGAACAAGTCTTCAAAAGCCTTTTTTAACGATTCAGGGTGTGATGTTACATCCTTACCCATAATTTTATATTGCTGTCATCTGGTTTTTGGATTTTTTTATTAATGGCAACATAAGATTAAAAAGACTGGTGAAAGTGGTGATGCATCAAATCCCACTGACATATTTAATACTATTTTCTGTTTCATATGTTAATTCTCTGAAAATATATCATTTTGGTGAAATGTGAGCTTAATTTTACATAAATAAATGTGCATAGGATAATTCTTTGTATATATTTATTTAATATTTTAAGCATTTAATATATTTAATATTTAATTATAATATTTATTTTATATTTATTTTTATTCACATTTACAACCTGAAATGATTCCTCATGGATACAGTGAAGTGCTACGTTGTTTTCTTGTTGAATATTATGGAAGTGAAATTGGTTGCAAATGTTTCACAATGATTCAATTAAGGATCCTCATGAATATTCTCCCATCAGACCCTGTTTCCTCTGCACACACTTACCGTGATGGATAGATGTTTGGAGAGACTGACTCATGTACTGTACTGTTCTCGCTGTCTGCAAAACATCCATGTCACCTCTCATCTCTTACCTTCTCAGTGCCACAGGTCACATCTGGAGCCCCTCTGGGGTGTTTCAGGAAAAAGTGAGTATTGACATTATCCATCAATAACACAGTGTTTTTTCTGTCTATTTTGGAGAAGGCGAGAGCTCAGCGGTGAAGGCGACTCCTACAAAACCCAAACAAGGAGCTACATCCAAGAGGGCAACTGGACCCAAACGGGCTCGTGCCGCACAGGTGTCATCTGAGGAAGAGAAGGTGGAGGAAGAGATGCCCAAAAGGAAAGCAGAGAGACTGAAGAGTGACTCTGGAGACGAGTCTGCGCCTCTGGTAAATGAGCTGAGATATTGTACACAATGTGGGATTATTGACCCCAGTACATTACAATATATTATTGTTCACTATGTTATTATATTATATTATATATCATATCATATATCATATATTATATTATATTATATTATATAAATACTACATTACAATATATTATTGTTCACTATGTTATTATATTATATTATATATCATATCATATATCATATATTATATTATATTATATTATATTATATAAATACTATGTTATATAAATAATGTAACAATATATTGTATTTATTATATATTATTAACTTTTTAATTAAGTGGTTACTTGATGGGTGCACTGTTTATATAATTATACAGTTTTATAAAATGACGGCAACAGCAAATTATAAATATCACAAGGTAGAAACATGTAATGATAATGATGATGATGATGATTGTTGTTAATAATTATTTTTATTATAAATGCTGTGTACTTAATAACAACAACAACTTTATTATTATTATTATTATTATAAACCATGATTCCATAATAGCAGTAATAATTATTTTTATTATTATGTATTATCATTAATAAATTGTACTATTTATCTATTGACTTTTATAATTTGCTGTTGCTGTCATTTTATAAAATTAGCAATGTAAAAATATATATATAATACATTTTTGTCATTTTAAACATTTTGAGTTTTTTCTAACTTTTAATAGTACATTTTATTTGTAAATCCTGATAGATATGTTTACATGAATTGTCACATAGAGCTAGTACCTGTATTTTGTTGCATTGAAATGTAAGCAGAACGGAGTATTTACTGTGTGCATGCATGTCCTGACAGGATGATGCACCCACTCTCAAGAGCAGCAGAGTCGGGTCAGTCCCGGATGGAGAGAAGAGCACCGGTGTGATGGAGTGTGATGATGGGGAGAGAAGAGGAGCTGAGGTCAGACAAGGAGCTCACGCTGTAGACTCAAAGACACATGAAGAAGATGCCAGTGATTCTCAGGTCAGCCAGGGACGGCCGCAGATCAGCTCGTAAATCAGCTCGACTGAAATGGTTTGCGTGTTATTTCAAAGACAAACACACGTTTTCCCTAATGTCTTATTCTCTGACGTTTGTTTTTAATCCTAAAAAGCTGAGAGATAAAAACACAAAATCTGTATTGTAGCTGGAGGGCGCTGTCCTCAAACGCAGGGGTGAAGCGTGACATGCACTGGTAAACTTTGCATTTGTATGCGGTTCAGTTTTCTGTTGGACTCACATACCCTGCATATTTTTTGTTCCTTCCTTTCCAAACTGTCTAACTTTCCAAACTACATGGTAAAAAAGTGACTTCTCTAACTGGCGACAGTTGTGATTTATCAATGATTTTTTTCAGCGGATCATTCTGTTGTCAGCTAAATTGAAATATCGCATTATGAAGGGTCACAGAATGATAACGACAAACTGAAATGAACAACAGAAATGCTACTGAATAGTACTTTAATTTCCAACTAGATTAGCTGTCAGTGTAATTAAGTTGCATGAATGCTCGTGATTGAATTCATTTGCCTTATTGTGTTCCAGCATGCATTGCAGTTCACTCGGCAGTTGTGTTTTTCCTCACGCCAGGAAAAATCCGGTCCACTTTCAGGAGTGCAGTCACCCTGGAGACAGCGACTATGAGGAAGAGGAGGCAGAGGATGCTGACAGTGACAGGCCGGACTGTCCGTATGGCACCCACTGCTACAGGTGACGACAAATGAGTTTAACAACAGCACAGTACCTCATTTAAATGCTTCGATAGAGTTGAATCACAGTATTTTTTTTATCTTTTGAATTGAGAATTCATTGTATTATGAAAACTGTTACTTTTAGAACTCAAAACTTCCTTCTCAGTGAAAATAGTTTTTGAAAGAAAGATGCAAAACATGAAACAAAAGTGCAAAAAATTCCAGACTGTCCACTTTTACACATCTTTATAAGAATCGCAATAAGTGGAGCTCAGGAAGACAACATTAAAGCAAGACACCACAGTTTAATGGGGTAAACATTTGAACTGTTTGATATCACCATATTTTCCCCAGTAGATGAATTAGAGTACATTAACAAAATCATGTTGTATTACTAGTTTTCAGAAATGTTAGGTTTAAATATGCAAGCAAGGCATTGTCAAATTAAATATGCACTAATTTGCATGCGTTTTCAAAACAGAAATCTGAACACTGGATAAAGCCAGGTTCAAAATTATTTTTTCATTTTGTTGTCATAAAGGTTTTTACAGAGTATATCTCATTTTATCGCTCCACATATAAGAAAGTATTATCAGCAGCCAGAAACAAAATGTTTAAAATCAGGCCAATTATATATGAATAGACCCCTCAGTAAAATTCTCAGAATATAAGATAAAAACTGGGAAGTTTGGTGTAAAAACTCATTTTGAGAAAACGGCCTTCAAAAATATG
The DNA here is from genome assembly GCF_001515605.1 of Sinocyclocheilus anshuiensis. Classification (NCBI taxonomy): domain Eukaryota; kingdom Metazoa; phylum Chordata; class Actinopteri; order Cypriniformes; family Cyprinidae; genus Sinocyclocheilus; species Sinocyclocheilus anshuiensis. Next base: position 110,923 of record NW_015539833.1, on the reverse strand, counting down.
TATTGTAATTGAAATCTACAGACGCAAATATATAAAAATGAATCAAATAAACACTTAAATGTGTAATTTGAATGCTTTCTTTCCACTAGTCTGAAAGAAGATATTTTAAGTAAGCAAAATAGCCCAATATATCAAAGTTGACCATTGCGTGAAAAAACAATGGATTTGCTTGTTTTAATTTGCCTGCCTTAAATGAAAAGTCTATTAGATTAAGTGTAACTCTAGCATTTGTTTAAAGTTTCTTCTTCTTTGTGCTTGCTTCAATATTTCAGGAAGAATCTACTTCACAAGAAAGAGTACAAACACACTAAATCACCACGTGAGTATTTTTACATGTGAATTAATGTGAATTGTGTGCCACAGTTAAATACTTGGCGTAAGACAAAGGGTTTATTCAGATCTCTAGCTCTAAGTTTAGCAATAATAAAAGTGATGCTTACCTTAGCAGACACCACTAATTAAGAGTAAGAGGTTTCAGTCAGTCCTCCTTAACTTTAAACTGAATAATGTCGTGTTTACTTCCTTTTATGATCCTGTTTGGCAATAAATTAAAATATAGAGAAATGGATTTAGTTACTCCCCAGAACTTAATAATTGCTGCCAAAATGTTTTTTTTTTTTGGGGCAATATGTCGTTTTATGACTGTGCATGCTAAATCGCCACATTATTGCTGTTCTAACGTGAAATAAATAGTTTTCATCTAAAAAGGAATGGAAAAATATTAGTTGCGCTTTCCAGAACACTGTTCCTAATTCTTAAAAATGCCATCAGTCTTTCTTGCCGGTCTCCTCTCCTTTCCTCTGTCCTGTCTAATTTGCACTATATACCCGTTGAGCAGTGAGACTACTTTTACCCTAAAATAACTAATATATCCTATGTAGACAAACTTATAAAAATGTATTTGTTAATCATTTAAGTTAAACAATTATTTGAAATTGTCTAAAGTCTATCATCTCTATCACTTTATCACATAATCTACAACAAAATGGCATTTTGCCCCAGGAAAGATCCTGTTATATAAGTGCAGCAGTCTTTTTGAAAGCTCTCTGGCATCTTCCCTAAAAATCAGCATGTCTTAATCCTCATCTGAAGGGTGTTGGGGAATTATATCTGTAATTTAATTTAAAATGACTAGGTTTGTTGGATTGGTCATCATTGCAGATGCAGTCACTTTTGACATTCTGAGATGAAGAATAAACAATGTTTATTGTTACAACCCATGCATATTTAACACCCGCAAATCCGTTCGCCCAGTGAAGCCAGAGTCTGAATCATTTTCCATGGGACTGAATGAGCGTAATATTTGGTGAGTCACCTGAGGCTCCTCTGGGCTGTAGTCACATTTAATGCAGTTAAACTCGTCTTAAACTAATTGAAAACATGCTGCATGAACCCTGGGGAGGAACAGACTGCACATATGGACATCAGCATCGATCAGAATTAATATTAGGTGAAACTAATATTAGTGAGAAACACAGGCTTTTGTGATGTTTAATTGTTAGCAGTGCTTTCACTGATAAGTGGTTTGCATTTAATGCTTCATGAAGTCACAGATTGTTCTGCTTATTTTCCTCCAGAAAATGGTGTAGTGCGTGCCGAACGCTTCACATAAACCGAGCCAGAAACCCCAGATGCTCCCAGCTGTTTTAAGAGCTTTATCGTTCTCAGAAGATCTTAAAAATTGAAGCTTGTAGCCGCATCTTGCATAGCCTAAGCTTCTCAAGCCATATTTACACTGTTTTAGGTGATCACAAGGGGTCAGTGTGAAATACAAGTGTAAACCGGGTCCAAAATCTTTTATTCAAACCACATTTCATGCTGTTTTGTTTGACTCAAGCCATATTTACACTGTTTTAGGTGATCACAAGGGGTCAGTGTGAAATACAAGTATAAACCGGGTCCAAAATCTTTTATTCAAACCACATTTCATGCTGTTTTGTTTGCCCAGCCAAGACCGCTGCTGCTGAGGATGATGATCACTATGAAAACAGTTTTATTAATGATGAGAGTGAGGCGGAGGAGGTGGATGAAGACTCGGACTATGTGCCCAAATCAGACGACCGTGGCAAAGAGGACATTAAATGCCTGCAGAAAGAAGCGAAAGCATTCGTCAGGAGGACGAAGTGACTTCCTTTTAGGGTATTTTCCATGAAAACAGCTTCTTGACACTAATCTCACAACGACTATGAAAGATCTCACACTCTCCAAGGAGGCATTTTATTAAGTCTTAGATTATTTTCATGACCTTTTACCTTCATATTCTAAGGAATAGTTGTATATATGTATATATTTAGCACAAATCATATAGAGTACTTTATCATACTTTATAGTTCATTTTCTCTTTTATTTTTTTGGAGTTCGGCATTAAAAGATCAGCATCTTACTTTTATTGTGAATGATGACATGATTTTAAAAAAAATGTTGGTGAACTGTTCCTCCAACTCTCACTCAATCTTACTTTCTTCACAATCTAATGTTTGTTTTTAGAGCCAACAATTTTTCAACATTTCTCTTATCCCATCGGTGTGAGTGTTTTTGTAAAGGCTGCTACTTTATGCGTCTCTTTTATGATGATTTGTAAGAATTCAGGTAATTATAGTTGTGTTGGCTTTTATTTACTGGCTGGCTGTTTATTTTTACCGGTGGGTCTTGATTGGACCAGGGTTTAGAGTCATAGGAAAAGTAAACACTATTATAAACACTGAAGAAACAGTAACAGTTAGTTTAGTTGCACACTTAAAAAAAAAAAATGCTTTTAATTGCTACAATTACAATGCATTGGGCATTTATACATTTTACTTCAATCATTATTTATCTGCCAGTGGCATTTATAGAGCAACAGCAAAGGTACAAGTATAACATTGCTGCTGCTCTATGAGTTTGGCATCCTAACTGAAATGGAACCCTATGTGAGCGATTTGGAACACTTCTTAGGGAGTATCTCTGTGCATCATACAAATAGCACTCTTTAGGTGAAGTGCACAGGAGGTATTGAATAAACATTATGAGGTTTACCTTGTCTGATGCAGCTTTAGAATTTGGACAAAAGGAAGTATCTTAGTAGGCAGATTGTCTACAACAGCATTCACATCGGAAGGATGCCTTTATGCCTTAAAATGCTGTCGAGGTAGGCAGCTTGCATTGTTTCTGTTTTGTAAGATAAAGCATCAACGCCCAAAATGGAGGTTGAATCAGAATTGTTTGTGTTCACGTACTTGTGCACAGTATGTCAAATGGACCCTCGTGAGCAATTGATTTGGAACGCTCTGCATTGACAGCGTGCCACACGGGAGATTTGACTCATGATTGATCGGCACATTTGAAATTACTTGACTATTATGACGAGTCTCCAAGTGTGAGGTCAAAACTGGGAGTGTATCACAAAACCTAGTGTTTGGACCAGGCCTTGTTACTTGATTAAAGGGATAGTTCTACCAAAAAATGAAAATTTGCTGTTAATTTACTATCCATGTTGTAGGTGACTTTTTTTCTTCAGTAGAACAGCAAAGAGGATTTTTAGCTGAAACCGTGGTCATAAAATGCAAGTCAGCGGCTGCACATTTTTGAAAAAAATAAAAATAATAATAAAAGCATATCAGGCAACATAAAATTAATACCTGTGGCTTTGACGATATATTGAGGACTTAAGCTAAATGATTGGTCTGTGCAAGAAACTGAACATTATTTACAGTTTTCCCGCGGAATAGGGCTACTTTAACACTGTTGCTGCGGGTTGTTTTTCATGTCCGCGGGTTGAAGCGACACCAATAACGCGATATTTAGCGCGATATTTACCCGGGATCCCCGCCAAAAAAACATGTATTTTACCCCCCGGAACGTGATTTTTAACGGGGACCCCCCTCGAAATGCGATTGGGCTAGTTTTAAGCTAGTTTTGAGTAGCAATTGGGCGGGTTTTGTTGTGAAACCCTGCACCACTCTATTACCCGTAATCCATAGACACAAGCAAACGGTCTGTCTGATTCGTGAACAAATCATTCTTTTGAACCGGTTCTTTTTGGTGAACTAGTTGAACCAGTTCACCAAATGGGACTGAACTGTCTGAAACAGTCCGCGGCTCAAGCAGCACAAATCTAAGTTCCAGCACATATCTAAACTCTTTTCAATACATTTTTCTGTTTCTGTTGTCAGACAACGGGATGCAATTAAATAGTGACTGAAACGTGGCCCATTAAAGGGTTAGTTCACCCAAAAATGAAAATTAGCCCATAATTTGGACTGATGCATGCAACACCCGCTGAGTGCCATGAAACAGCTTGATAGATCAAAGACAATTTTTTTATATACCTCCGACTGGATTCGTCTGAAAGAAGAAAGTCATATACACCTAGGATGACTTGAGGGTGAGTAATTTATGGGCTAATTTTCATTTTTGGGTGAACTAACCCTTTAAGACTACATAACCAGATCTCCCTTCCAAGATGCACTAAAATCATGATTCATAATCAAGCCGTAATCAGACAAAATCACATACACATAAGATAAAGACAATGGCTGTGCTGTGATTTCGGCTGTATTTGCATATAAAATGATCACTCAGGTTAGAAGCAACAGAATATTTCAGTTAAAATAAAGTCCTGCTCCTCTCAGTCACTCGCTGAGAGGGGTGTGCGCGCAGCGGGAAAACAAGACCTCGCACTTGTGAGGCAGAAGTCTCAGAAACTAGAGGTTTGTCCAAGAAGTCGCTAGAGTTGTCACTAGGTGCTTTTTTTGGAAAAAATCGCTAAGTTGGCAACACTGGTTCCGACTCTGACTGAAGTTGAGCTGGTGAAAACAAGTTTATTCCGTTTATTTGCTTTAGACATGTAAAACATCCACGTTTCACATCATTATTGGGTGCTGTAATAATATAATTGCGTATACGTTATGTCATTGCGTGATTACGTAAATGAACTAGTGAGTTGAACCAGTTCACTGAAATGAACTGTCTGAAAGAACCAGTTTGCAGAAAAGAATTGAACTTCCCCGTTGCCTGAGGTTCTGGATTACAGCTAACATTGTTGTAAATAATGATCAGTTTCTTGCACAGACCGATCGTTTCGCTTCATATAAGACCTCAATATATTGTCAGGAGCCACAGGTATTAAATTTGTGATCTGCTGACTTGCAGTTTATGAATCACCAAGGACCACGGTTTCAGCTAAAAATCTTCTTTACTGTTCTACTGAAGAAAGAAAATCACCTACTACAGCTTGAATGGCCCGAGAGTGAGTAAATTAACAGCAAATTTTCACTTTTAGGTGAACAATCCCTTTAAGACATTCTGAGTTGTTTAGCATAAAATGTCTTGGGTTCAAAAACAGTGAGAACAAAATTCAACAGGATGCAATTTTAAAAGCTTTTCAAAACATTAAAGCTAAAAAGTCTTGTCTTGATCATGTAGTTGACCTCAAATGACCTTGTATGAGTATTGCTGCTCTGTATTGCTTCATCAGCTGCTGCTCTCGTGGAGGTTTCAATTAATCCATCAAAAGGAGGATCTAAAGGAGTTCGGTCTGGGTTGAATTGAGATTCTTTCTCAGGTCCTGATAATCAGTGCCAGCTGCCCTCCCTACTGTCTCCATGACAATGTTTCCAGTTCCTTTTATTCGGCGGATGAGAGAATGCTGTTTCTTTCTGCTATCTCAGGATAGGATATGTTGTGACATTTGCTCTTAGTTGCGCTTGCTCATGAAACAAGCCAGACGTTTAGTCCTTCTGGAAGCATTTGCTTAATTCTAACACTGCTGTAAATGTAAGTTTGTTCCAGAAGGTAGGGTAGGTAGAGTAATTATGCAACCATCTAGAATCACTTACTTTGGCAGCACTGCACGTGCCCTTTAAAACTATTGAAATCTTTTGGGATTTAAGTCTCCTGTGCATTTTGCACACTATTTTGTATGATTCCTATGTGTGAGCATTCAAAATCATTCATTTAGAAGATTCCACTTTATTTAGGATGCTCCCTCAGAAGACAGCAAGGGCACTCACTATGATTCGAAACAAAACTGTAAGGTTTCGTTTATGCAACACAAGCAGAACAATTTTTGTGTAATCAGTGTAAATTGTAATTCTTAAATTATGCACCAGTTTATTTAAATATTCTTATGAAAAATTTGAATTTTTAACATTTTATGGGACATTAAAAAACATTGGTAACTCTTTTACAGTAAGGTTTAATTAGTCACAGTTAATGCATTAGATTTTACCATTGTACAATACTTTATCATAATTTATTATTTTTAATAAACGTATGCATTTTAATTTATTCTAATACATTTTTAACATTTCAAGTTTAATTTTAATATTAATGTTATGAATGGATATAAATGAACTGTGTGTGTGTGCACGTGCTGTAAAAATTGTTCACTGTTAGGTAATGATATAAATGATTTAGAAAAAAAATTTATATATATATATATATTATTAAATGCAAGTAATAAAAAATAGTCATGCATAGTTTAGTTGTGATAGCAAATTAAATATGCATATTAATTTTATTAAAATTATTTGTAGTTAATTTAGTTAATTCCAAAATACAGATACTATTTCTTTCTTTTCCTTTCTTTCTTTTTGTAGTGTTTCTTAATGTTTTTTTTAATGTTTTTAAAAAAGAAGAAGAAAAGTTCTTCTTTTCAAGAAGAAATTTTTTTTTTTTTTCCATTGTTTTGGTTTCCTAATCGGTCTCGCATTCCTCAAGCAGTTTGAATTCATGCTGTTGATGGCCTGACTGTACTGAATCAGAGAACCACAGCTCACAGATTAAGTTCAACCCATCCCGTGTTTCACCCGGTCACTATACAGGATTTAAACAACATGCTACCAACACAGGCTCATTCCTGACCTCCCATCTGTCAGTGCAGTCACAATTACAAAGCCTATTTTTTGGTAGATGTCAGTTGTCAGAAATTTCAATGAGATGAATGTGATATCTGGGGGGGGTTTTGTATTGTTTTTTGACTTAATCTCAATCCCTCCAGACACACAGAAAAGAGAGACAGATCAGCCATGCATCTACCCTCAAGACCAAAGATAAACATTAAGGGAAAAAAATTAAATATTAATTCAAAAAAAATTTAAGTAAGGAAAAATGGTTTTCATATCATCATCAGATAATGTTTTATCTTATTGTTGGGCCTTGTGTTAATTTTTATATATTTTAGTGTTTATTTTAAGGATTTTTTTATTTATCTTTTTATGCTATTTTAATTTTTTTGTCAGCTTTTGTACAATGATTAATTTGGGTTGAAATGATTAAAATGATTAACTCTTTACTCATCACTTAGTTGAAGCACCTTTGGCAGCAACTACAGCCTTGATTCTTTTTGGGTATGACGCAACAAGCTTTGCACTCCTGGATCAGGGGATATTCTGCCATTCTTCTTTGCAAATCCTATCAAGCTCAGTCAGGTTGGATGGGGGCCGTCAGTGGACAGCCGTTTTCAGGTCTCTGCAGAGGTGTTTGATAGGGTTCAATGTTGAAAACAGTTGAGCTGCTTCATATTTTTGTGGAAATTGATAAATATTGATCTTATAGACCCCAATCTTTTGAATGGTGGTGTATTCAGTATATTTGTAGCTACATAAATTGGCAGCTTTTACTGCTTATGAAGGGTCTCAGCTGCACTGAAATGCTGCCTGTTTATAAATCAGCATCAGTCTTCAAGAGAAGGGAGGTAAATAGCAACATTGAGTTTCTGTTTCTGACATTTAGCATGCCTCTATTCCAACTTTAAGAGCAGGAACTGCCAAAACCATTAGGGTTTGTCTGTTTTTCTCATTAGCTCAGTAAAGTGATAAAGCACTACCGTCAGTGCTTCAGACCTTTCGAAGTCAATGTTGTATGCCTGTTAATGCGCTGTTTTTCTTACATGATGTTCTCCACATATGCTGTTAGATTTCACACTTCACAGTTCTGCAACACTGACCCTGTTCACTCAGTGACAAACAATCAGAACAAATCTGTATCTAACGCATTAGTAATTCCATTCTTGCGGAAGTTGTGGCGTTAAATTGGATGTGGCCATTACGTGTGAATGCTTTTGAAAATTTTATTTACTATTTAAATTTGTTCTCTTCCTATTTAAGGCACAACATCCTTGAAACAGTGAGATGCCTACATAGACAGAATTCTAAATGAAACTGAACTGGATTGTAAAAATATTAATTTTAGCGGTAAAAAAAAAAAAGCTATCAAAAGCCATCACTGGGATGGTACCCTTTCAGAAGATACACCTTTGTACATTATTTCCCCCTAAAAGATGCATAAAAGTAAGTTACATATTAGTGGCTAAAGCATGCATTCCCAGAATTCATCATGTGGCTTTTTCTTTTCCTGACTTGTGCCTGTCCACAACTTTCTCCCGGAGATCTTTTGACAGTGCCTTGACACCCATAGACCTACCAAAGACTGAAATTCTCCAGGAAAGCTCTTTTCATGCTGAGCTGATCAAAATGAGCACAGCTGATCACAGGTGAAAGTCAAATGGCTTTGTGTGAGAAGTTGATTAGCTACACCTGATTGAGTTTACAAGTCATTTTTAGGAGGGGGTGATCCTTTTACCAACTCAGTGTTTTTTATTTTTTTTGTTTTTCTGACATGTTAAGTGTTATATCTTTCACTTGGATGTTATAAGTTGCACTGAGTAAATGCAGCTGGATAAAACATAAACTGTGTCTTCTTTTCTATACCCACTGTATATTTTTTTTACTGTAAATTTAAGTTCAGTCTGTAAGCTTGTGCAAAAAAATGTCCTAACATAGTTTTTTACAGTAAAGTTGTGTTATTAATTTTATTTTTTTATAGTTATATTTAATGGGTCACACTATGTGCTGTTTGAGCACCAAACCAAATCTCCAGGTGCTCTCGTGAGAACCAGACTGAAAAACGTATGTGCATCCCTGGTTATATAGTTAATTTGATTTCAATAATTAGTCAGTGATTGATATTTTTCGAATCAGCGCAAGGGGACCAGTGGTTCTGCTAATGATGGCTTTTTTGCTGCTCTCGAATTGTTATACTGCAATTTCGTTCACTTTTATATCTCCCAAGCTCTGCTTTGCTCATGGTTCTCTATTTGCTCAGTGCGTTAAATGACTCGGAAAGTCTTAAATATGATCAAACCATTGATGGCATTGTACGGAAACAATCTTTTTATTGATTTGGCACAAAACTGCATCTTTTACCCATGTGTGCTTATGGTTTGAACACTAGGAAATCTAACTTTACAATTTGTATATTTTTAAAATCCCAGAGTAATAACAATTGCAGTTTTTAAATTAACCTCTGATTTACCCTTCAAGTGTTTTTTTTTTTTTTTTTAAATGTTCCTCTGGTCTAGTGAAAACCCAGTAGGCGGATATAACTTGGTAGCTGTTGCATCCAGACTGTTTTTCCAGATTGACTCCAGATGTGACTGTTATCCATTATAGATACAGCATTTCTGTTTCAGGTCAATTTAAAAAATACAATGAAATTTAATATATTAGAAAAATGTGATAAAACAAACCTAAATAGATAATTGTATGTACAATAATCAGAAAACAAAATGTTAACGTTAATTGCATTAATCATGTTTTTATACCTTGGGACACTTGAGACCCTAAACAGAACTAATGCAAATTTATTTTTATTTTTTTACTTTTTTTCAGCTTGAATGAATTTTCAACCTTGTGTTTTGAGTGTTTTGAAAAGACCTAACAGACAAGGAAGGTTAATAAAAACCATGTTTTTGTTGTCAAGTGACAACTGCAAACTGTTTATTTGTATAACAAATAAACTTATTCAGGGAACAGCCAAGTGACACGATATGAATGGGCAGTAAGACTATAACTCAGGCTCATTGGTAAAACATACCTGTGGCATTGATCTCTGCAAAATGATTACGTTGGTTCTTGCACGTTTTGTGAAACATTCAAAGTGAAATATCCAGGGAGAGGCGCTAAAAGTGAGTGAAATTTGATCTGCAACAAATGCATGAGAATCTGTCAATGTTTTATTATACTGTATATCGTTCCTCAAATTGCGGCAGTTCAGAAATGAAATGAACTTAGTGGCACTAAAAGGATAATAAATAATGTACACCTACACTAAACCCTATTTTCTAAACTTAAATGATAGTGTTAACAAAAGCACACGAGAGAGAAAAATGCATTTGCTCAAAAAACCATGACATTTCAGATTGCTTCTATTAGTGTTTGAGTTCTTTTATTGTGAATTGTTTCACAAGTTTTTTACCCGAGCGCGACACATGGTAAATGCAATGCTGTACCAGGTGCGCTACCGAGCAAGTTTACTACATCAGAAAAGCCATATATATGGAGCTGGTTATGTGATGCACACTGTAAAAAATGATTGTGATTTTAACAGTAAAAGACTGTAAAAATGCTACAGTAAAAACCTGTTAATTGGTTAACAGTAAGTTTCCATAATATATTCGGTGAATAAATGTAATTACATTTAACGTAATTTTACAGTAAAATACTGTAAAAAATACGGTCTTTGGAAGTGAAAAAGAAAAAGTCATTGTATAATTTACAGTGAAAAACCGTAAATTGACACTCCCAGAATTCCCTGCATGACACTTCATATTTTGTTTTTTTGTTGAAATAACATGTTTCTTAGTTTTTTTCTTATCAGCTGTGTACACTAGGGTTTAATCTTACATCTAATGTTGTTAAATTAATGTTTATTGCATTATTTCAGTATCATGTGTGTCACCATGATGGGGTTTAGTGTTTGTGTGAATGAGACTGTGCACCTTCTATATATAAGTATTGCCCTCCTCAGCTCGTAGAAAAGCTGTTTATGATGAGCGTTGGTTCATCATGTGACTTTCTCATCACCACCAGTTTTTGGTGGTTATCAGTGCATTACAATGGTTCAAAACAGATATTAGTACTTCAATGTGTTGGTTTATTAACATTACATCAGTTAATGAAATACGGTATTTTATTGTGAATTTAAGTTAAGTCTGTAAAACCTAAAATGTTGCTACCATATTTTTTACGGTGAAGTTCAGGCAACCACAGCTCCTGGTATTTTACCGTAAATGTCACAGATTTTTTTTTACAGTGCAGACATCAAAATGTATTAGTTAACAAGTCATGCAAAAGTGTTTTGAGGTCATAACGTATATTGTCTTTTTTAACTGATAATCTACTCCTATGATTTGTGTGAAAAGCAATAAAAGTTGGTGTTTCACTGACACTGGTCCATTTCAGCTGGAAACTGCAACATTTTTGCAAAAATGTAGGTACAGCCACTTTTATTGAACAATAGTCTGAATAGGACTTACAAACTGAACATTTCATCTGGCACTTTTGTTAAATTCTGTTAACTCAGGGTTTTGATCAGCAACATTACTTCTGGTCTATCACCTTCAGGAAATCTACATTGATCACTGAAAATGCATGTTGACATCAGGGGGTCTTTGAAGCAATGTTTTTCCTAATCAACTGGGAAATTATTTCTGTAGCGGATTAAACATAAATATATTAATCTGGGAGCATTTACACAAGCCAGTCTCATCAGTTGAATTTTTCATAACTCTTGGCTGAACCATATCATTGGTCTATCATGTGATCTGAACCTCTTGCAGTGGTAATTCTGTTGTTCTGGCTTCCAAAACAAATATAGGCTTATTCTTCATTTATTTGTTCCCGTATGTGTTTATGACTCTGTGGCTCCTTCCAAAATTAGTTTATGGAAATTTCTTGACCCACACGATGTCATTGTTGAGGCCTTGTATTACCTAGTTTATGTCTCCATCATTTCTCTTTATTCGTGTACATTCCACATCCTATGTCACTCGCAAGGATGAAGTCCTAATGTCGTCTTCCACCATTAGCGAGCGCCAGTTAGCGAGTTTGACGGCTCTGAGGAACTTTGTGACATTGTTTCTAACGCTCACAAAACACAGAGTGTTAATGACACCGTTGCTCATAGCGATGCACTCGATGATGTAGAAAACGACCAGCGAGTTACGGCCACGCGTGATCAGCGCCGGGTAGAAGTCGCGCAGCAGCGTGAAACTATAATACGGCGCCCAGCACATAACATACGCCACCAGAACCGCGATCAGTGCCATCACCGTCCTGCGCCGCCGCCGTAGCTGTTTACGCAGCTGCTTCGTCGGAAATCCCGGGACGCTCTTGAACCACAGCTCCCTGGAGATCCGCGTGTAACAGACTGACATGGTGACTACGGGCCCCAGGAACTCCACGATGAAGATGAAGAGGAAATAGGAGCGATACATGAGCTGCTGGTCTGCAGACCAGATCTGGGCGCAGAAGATCTTTTTGTCGTGGCCGAGCGTGCTGTGTGGGTATTCGTGCTCTGTAGCGAAGTATGCCGACGGCACCGCGATAAGGACTGGGATTATCCAAACTCCAAAAATAATCCAGTACACTGTCTGATACTTCATACGGGGCTTCAGGGGATGAACGATAGCCATGTACCTGTTGAATACAGAAAATGCTGAGAAAACTGCCTGAATGCAGCAAAAAAAAAAAGATAGTTGCCACAAAATAAATTAAATTTACCCCTTAGTACAAAACTAATTTAAAAGGAAACACGTGTCGCCACATGTAGTGACCAGATTTAAAACGACAACAACAACGTAAATCTTCATGAAAAGCAACATACTGTACCAAGATTTAAATGAAAAGGAATTGGAATTCAAATATTTTTAATGACTTCAATAAGTGCAATTTTTAGCTAGAAAAGGAGTGTTCATCAAAACAAAATTTTGATAAAAGCTTTTTCTGAAAGTTTAAAGTTTTTATATTAAAAGATTTGATATTTATAGATGAACAAACAAACCTGTCTAAAATGACTCCTATTGTACTCATTATATACATTATATATTTTTATATTTAATACATCTATATATCCAGATATATTAATATGATATTTTTCCAGAATGGAATACCTGTTGAACTTCACTGAATTGCAATGCAGTAAATTCCACTTCCTTTAACTCCAGTTCAAACTTCCTGTAGCCAGTTCTTAAATTCTGAATTGCAGAATTTGGACTGGGTCTGGATTTGAATCTGCTTTAGGAAACTGTGAGCATTTGGAATGGATCAGGTGTTTGGTGTGTGGGGGTTTATGGTAGATTTGTATTGGTATTTATGAAACATTTTAAAGCTCAAATCCTCGGAACAGTCCAGTAGTAGAAAATGATTCAGGATTATGGGTCTGGCACACAGCAGTCTATTAACACATACTGACTCTCTGATCTCTCTGTCTGATCTGATCACTGCTCCCCATTCTTAATGAGATATTTCATAACCTTTTGACATTCATGACGAATAACAGGCTCCTCCATCACTTGTTCTCTAAATGAAAGATACAGCACTATTTCTACCCATTTAAACACTGGCCATTTTGATTAACAGCACATCTTTGCCCAGGGCTCTTCTTGTTTTCTCTCATGCACTAAAATCTGTCCCACTGTCTGTAATAATTCTAAATTTATTACTGGTAAATATGAATTTTATTTTTTAACTCATCTGTGTTACTTGAAATTCAGATATTCCAAAGTTCCAAAGAGTTCTGTTCTTCCCAAAGGAAGCCTTTGCAATCTTCACTGGCTCAACAGGGATAACGGAGTCTCTGCTAGATCAGCAGGAGTGAACAGAATGTACTTTCACCCCAAATACATGTGGTTACTGTAATGCATGGGAAGACCAAAGACTTTTTTTTACTTTATTAAATTTACTATTGATATGTATCATCTGTGCTACTTGGCAAGTTCACAAATAAGAAGTCAAAGTTAATGGGAAACAGCATGCCGCGAGTAACAGGTTGGACAATTTCATGAATGGCATTGTAAGATAAGAGCAGCTCTGTTCCAAAACCTAGTGAGCTCACTAAGTAGGGAGCATTTTGAGGCATCATATACACTTAAAAGTAAAGGTTCCTAAAGTTTTTTTTTTTTTTTTTGCATTGATGCCATAGAAGAACCATTTTTTGTTCCCCAACGAACCTTTCAATAAACAGTTCTGAAAAGAACAATTTTTCTTAGTGCAAAGAACATTTTTACAATCTAAAGAACTTTCTCCACTATGAAGAACCTTTTGTGGATTCGAAAGGTTCCATGGATGTTAGGTTCTTCATGGGACCATCAATGCCAACCAAAGAACCTTTATTTTTAAGAGTGTAGAAGTCTTAGTGACACGCTAATATCAAAATCTATAGCAATAAGTTAAACTTACAAGGCTTAATTTCAGGTAGGATGCTGTCTTAGAAGATGCTGCCTTAGTAGACAGCAGGTAGGCAGCTCAATAGGTTTTATTTTATTTTTAAAGTGAATGCTTGTCAAATTATTTGCTGAAATGTGTTTGCGAATAGATTAAGAACCAAACTGCAGCAAGGACTGACTAATGGGTTCACATTAAGATCTTTAGAGGCGATGAGACTGTTGAATGTACTGTACATTGTGTCAAGATGCTAAATTTCTGACTAGCAGACCCGTTGCTGAAGGCTAAATGCAGGATGTTCTGCCTGGCCATTCAAATATTGACATGCTAATTAGCTAGTTTAGCCTCAGGGATTGGCCAAACATGATGCAAGCGCAGTGCAATTCCTCACTGCACCTCAGAAAGCATTTCTTGTGCTCTGAATGTATGAATGAAGTCTGCATCTAATCCAAATTTGAGTCTACTAAAATCTGAACTGAAGTCTCTAACCCTGCCTTCATGTCCTTCTGAGAAGTTCCTATAGTTGTAAGATTGGAAGTCGTAAATATGATTTTGTGCATGTTTAAGTGATTTTGGTTTTTAAAAAATGCACAAGCTGAGCAGTTTCTCTTTTCACGTGGCACTTTTCATGAATATGGTACAAACTTAAAGAGATAAACTATTATCCAACATTAAATTAACTAAATTAGACAACCCTGTTACCAAAGTTAAGAAACCTCTTTAAATAATCTATGGGAAATGTATGTTAAAAACTGCATAAGAGCTTGTGATAGCTGTATGACAGCAGAAATTAGGCCCAAAAAAAGTAACATTTAAAGCTGCGCAGTCCATACATTTTTTTGTGTTCAAAATTTATATAATAATCGAGTACAATCTGAACTGAAGTCTCTAACCCTGCCTTCATGTCCTTCTGAGAAGTTCCTATAGTTGTAAGATTGGAAGTCGTAAATATGATTTTGTGCATGTTTAAGTGATTTTGGTTTTTAAAAAATGCACAAGCTGAGCAGTTTCTCTTTTCACGTGGCACTTTTCATGAATATGGTACAAACTTAAAGAGATAAACTATTATCCAACATTAAATTAACTAAATTAGACAACCCTGTTACCAAAGTTAAGAAACCTCTTTAAATAATCTATGGGAAATGTATGTTAAAAACTGCATAAGAGCTTGTGATAGCTGTATGACAGCAGAAATTAGGCCCAAAAAAAGTAAAATTTAAAGCTGCGCAGTCCGTACATTTTTTTGTGTTCAAACTTTATATAATAATCGAGTACACCATGAATCCATTTTCCAAACCGTGTTTTTGGCTTGTCCTGAATCACTACGGTACACCTATAATAAGTGTTTATATTCGGACTATTTTAGACTGGTTCTGGTAGGTACCGCTGCGGAGTAACCCAGTACCTGCGTGATTCGCCATAGACATAAACCGAGAGAAGTAGTTCCGGCTACAATGTTCTTCCGCAAGACGCACGCAGTTCTGTTTATTAAGCGCTAGAGCGCCAAAAGTTACGGACTGCAGCTTTAATATTAATATTATGTATACTACCATTCAGAAGTTTGGAGTTGGTAAGATTTTTTAATGTTTTTGAAATAATTCCCTTCTGCTCACCAAGGCTGCATTTATTTGGAAAGCGAAGCAGCTTCATTAGGAAGAAAAACAATGCGTTTACAAACGGAGGAAACGGATATGAGCGTTCAGACACACTAGTGTTCAAAGGTTTGGGATCAGTACGATTTATAATGTTACTGACACTCTCTTCTGCTCACCAAGGCTGCATTTATTTGCTTAAAAATACAGTAAAAAAATACGTAATATTGCGAATTATTATTACAATTTAATCACTTTCTTTTTGAACATATTTTAAACTGTAATGTATTTCTGTGATTCAAAGCTGAATTTTCAGCATCATTACTCCAGTCTTCAGTGTCACATGATTCTTCAGAAATCATTATAATATGCTGATTTGCTGCTCAAGAAACATTTCTTATTATCAATGTTGAAAACAGTTAATATTATTTTTGTGGAAACTGAGACATTTTTTTAATAATACTTTGATTAATAGGAAATTCATTTTTGATCAATTTAATGCATACTTTCTGAACGGAATTTAATTTAAAAAAAAAATAAAAATAAAACAAATACACTATTCATAGTAAGTGGCACTTTCTCATAATGACAGGAACCTTTTAAAACTTAATGCACATCATTAGTTCTTCATTTTGTTGCTTTAAATGTGTAATGATGTTTTTTCTGTGTATTTTGGCCTTGTTATGCAGCTACAGCAAATGATGGGAGATTTTGTCCTACAAGTTTGTTTCCTTGTGACCAAAACCAATTTACCATGATTATTTAATAAACATATTGACCCACAGTGTATACAACATTTAGCATCATGCTGCATGAGCTCAGAGAGACAAATGCTCACCTGTCCACCGCGATGGCTAGCAGGGCATTGGTGGACACGTAGAGAGACACAGTCCTAAGGTAGTTAATGGAGACGCAAAGCACAATCCCATGATCCCATGACAGACGCTTGACCACATAATAATCCACCAGAAAGGGACAGCACACAGTCGCCACCAGGAAGTCTGATATTGCCAAGTTGGCGATGAGTAAATTGGTGAGATTCCTTAGTTTTTTGTAGCGTGCCAATGAGGCTATAAAGAGGCAATTCCCAATGCCGCAGACCAGCATGATGCAGACCAGGACCACCGCGATAACGAAAGAATGCTCGTCCCTGAGTCGTGTCTGGGATCTCGTCCACCGGAACCTCGTAATCCAGGGGGATGTCGTAATTGGGCATGAGTTCATGGGGGCTCCCCGATGGGTGGATGAGAGTCCATGTTTTGGTGGAGGTGCTCCTGTTGGCTTCTCCCATCGTCTCTTTTTACTGGTCTGTCAGAGCACCAGAGCAATCATTTGTTGCTGGCTGCAAAATTAAGAAAATAAGTTTCCACAACATACTTTTAAAGAACATTCATTGTTGGACTAGTGTTATCTTAAAAATAAAGGTTCTTTATTGGTATAGATGGTTCCATTAAGAAACTTTTCATTCCAAAAATGGTTCTTTATCGTGGAAAAAGGTTCTTTAGATTATTAAAATGTTCTTTACCGGAAGAAAAAATGGTTCTTTCACTGAGAGTTATTTTTTGGGGAAACCCAAAATGGTTCTTTGATGGCATTATTTGAAAACTGTGCTTTTAATGGAAGAAGACATATTCATAACCAGTGTTGGGGATTACGCATTACAAGTAACGCGAGTTACGTAATCAGATTACTTTTTTCCAATAACTAGTAAAGTAACGCATTACTTTTACTAATGTAGTAACGAGTTACTTTTTCAAATAAGTAACGCAAGTTACTTTTTTTTTCAATTTATTGACCGCTCTCCTGTCCCCATGTTGAGAGAAATCAGAAGATGTCCGCAATATTGTAATGCATTACTTTTAAAAGTAACTTTCCCCAACACTGTTCATAACTCATTCACTCTCTGTGAAACGCAGATGCTTACTGAGAGATTGGAGGGCAAAAAGCTCACAGATGGTCACATTAGGGATGGATTTATGATAATGCTCAATTTTTCGTGCATGTTTACTTAAAACTTGACTTGTTTTTTTCAAACAGAACGGAATTCACTACCCTTTTTCTGTACTTGTGTACTTTTATAAATAGTTTACAAAAGGATGTTTTTGCAGCGATGCAATGGAAAATAAATATTTTAGTCCCAAAGAATATTTCAATGAGCTGTTCCTAAAAGAATAATATTTTCTTAGTGTGAGGAATATTTTAATAAGCTGAAGAAATGTATTCCATTATAAAAACTTTTTTTTTTTTGCACTGGAACGGTTCCAGGGATAGTAAATGTTCTTTATGGAACCATGAATGCCAATAAAGAACCTTTTTTAAGAGTGTTACAAATAGTCCCTGTGTACTATTAAATGATACGTAGCTTTTTTACCAACCTGGCCTAAAGGGCAAATGGACTTGCATCGAGCTACATAAATGTAAACTGTATAGTTAAAAAAAAAAAAATTAAAAAAAAATATATATATAAGGATGAAGAAATAAACTACAGATAGCACTTTGATTCGATTCGATTAAATGAAATTAGATTAGATTAGATTGAAATTGTCAGGGACAAAACAAGCACAAATAACTGCATTAGCATCAGCAAACAGAGTAACATATATTTATAATAAATTATTTACAATAAAGCATGCACAGTGAACAAGTAATGCACGCACTTAAGTCTTTGGTGAATAACATGTATTCTGCACTTCTAAAACTGATTTATTGTGACTGTTACTGTTTACTGGTATTCATTTGCATTTAAAAGAACCCAACAAATTTAAATGCTTACAAACTTTCTATAGAAATAAAGCGCAAATCTGCTGGAAAAAACACACTGAACAATCGCACTTTCCCTTCAGAAATAAAAAGTCATGTATATCCTACCTTCACAGCATTACTGGTCTTGTTCTCTGCGGGAGGACATGTGCGCATCTTCAGATGGATGTGATCTGTCCTCTCAGCTGCTGGATGTGATCTGTCCTTCAGCTGCTGGATGTGATCTGTCCTTCAGCTGCTGGATGTGATCTGTCCTTCAGCTGCTGGATGTGATCTGTCCTTCAGCTGCTGGATGAGTGAAGCAGCGCTCTGCCCTCTAGCGGCACTACTGTGTGTCTGCACGCCGAGTCACAAATTAAGCTCGCGTAGGCCTTTGCAAATTAAATACATTTTTATAAACACATCCTAAGCCCCCAGTACTTTTATGGTTATAAAATGGATAGCTTCGACTGGACAAACCACGAAATAGCAAAATGCCTTTAAACGCGCCAAATCTCGACGAACCGTAAATGGCTAACTTTGAGCCAGAGCCGTTGAAATTTGTCTATTCCTTTTATTTTTTAATAATCTCAGTTTAATCGCTGTATAATACCAGTTTTATATAAAAACGATTCTATCACAGGAAAGGGGTTGTTTTGAGGTGAGGCAAAGCAACAAAAAGTTCCTTAAAATCACAACTGTATGGGCTCAAGTGGCTGTTTGTATTAGCTTTTCACAAGACCTGATGACGCGTTTCAACGGTCATCAGCATCGTAAATCCTCCAGTTTTTTTTTTTTTTTTTTTAGAAAATGTACGCTACATTTATAACACTATACTTTGTATTATATTACCTTTTCATTCAATTAAAAAAAAAAAAAAAGAAAAGTTAATCACAAATTAGCCTATTAATCCAGGGTTAAACGTGAAAAGGGCGGGAAAAACAGACTTTTCCCCTCATACTGCAATATTTAGCACTTGTCATTTTGGAAGCTTATAACTGCTATTTTTGTGCTCTTGTTCAGTTCAGTGAAAAGTGTCATTGTGAACATGATATTTGAGATTCATTACTAGTTTTGGTCTTGTTCATATTTCTGTACTCATATCCTCCTGACTTTGATATTGCTCTATTTCAGGTACCAGCAAAACTTTGATAGAAACAATCTCGTTTAACCTCAGATATAAATAACTGACAAGGTGATATAGGGTCAGCAGTTGCTCCCGATACAGACTGCACTGACCGACAAGAAGGGATTTTATCAGGTAATTTTATTGGGCAAATAAATCAACATCTTGAAACCCATCAAAAAGATGTCCCGTTTCTATATTTCACCCAAGAAACTAAATATTGAAGACTTTAGGACCATTACCTTTTTTTCCCAAATGTGTCACAATATTTTCATAACAATTAAACAGATTTTCCCCTTAAAATCTCATTACTGCAGTGGAAAAAATTCATTACAAAATAGTAAAATGTGTTTAATTATGAAAATAATGTTACAATGAAAGCATGTCATTAAGACATTCAAATGAAAATGTGATGGAGGTGAACAAGCTTCCAGAACTTATAAAGCAATTTGTCAGAAAAACTGATCCTAAAACAGGCTTCATCGTCTATCATTTTGTTTTTCTTTTAATTTAGGGTTGAAATGTGACTTGGACACATTTTGGTGGGATTCACAAGATGAGTTTCTGTTTGCTGAGCACTGAGAAGGAGGACAAGCCATCTGGACAAAGAAGAAATTGATGAAGATTGAAGATTAATTCATATGTAGACACAGATCAAAGAGCATCAAGCTGTCCTCCACACACTCCCTGACAGAATCATTCCTGAACAGCCTCTGAATTTACAGCTCTGATAGAAGAGTACAGATTGCTGCATAGACAAAAATATCCCTCCCTTTCTCTAAATCACTCCACAATCCACAAGCAGCTGAATATCAAACAGTGATCTTGTAGAGACGGTGCGAATGAGCAAAGCAGCAGGACAAAATTAGAATGTACCCGTCATAATGAGTGAAGCTCATTATAACAGGAAGTGAAGAAGCAGTGAGGCTTTAATGGTGGACAGCTGTGTACATCCATTAAACTGCACAAGAGACCCGGTGAACTCGTCTGACAGCAGCAGCAGAGCAGACGCCTCCCACGTCCATCCCAAACACACTGTCTGGATGTCCAGCACGCTTGAGTTACTTCACAGATTGTGTGAGGCTACCTGATGTCAGAGCGGCGTGGAGAGAGATGATTGGGCTGTCATGACGATGAGAGATCGGTAGTCTGCTCATTTAGAGAGTAAATCAGGGATGACGGTCACTGATATCTTCTCGTTGTCTTTATAAGAAGACTTGCTGAACTATTTTACGCAGTTAACTGACCACAACTGCAAAGTTGTTCACGGTTAAATCATTGTAAACCTTTTGGGTGCATAAACAGATTACTGTGGCATTGCTATATACAGTAGTTGCTAGGGAGTTCTGGGTGGTTGCTAGGCCATTAAGTTTGTCTTTTAAGTTGTAAACGTGCTCTGGGTGATTGCTATATGGTTGCTAGGGCGTTTGTGGTCATTTGCTAGAGGGTTCTGGGTGGTTGCTGGGCTGTTGAAAGGGTGTTCTAAATGGCCACTAGGCAGTTTCTAGCGTGCTCTGAGTGTCTTGTAGAGTCTGTTGTAGTCATTTGTGAGAGTGTTCTAATTGTTAAGCTGAAAGGGTGCTAAAGTGTTCTGGGTGGTTGCAATGGCATTGCTATATGGTTGTTAGGGTGTTCTGGCTGTTTACGTACTTTAAAATACCTTTAACCTTTAGACTTTAAAAGATGCAAAGAGAGGGAGTTGTTTTGTGCAGGATTTTCATCAAGACTTATATTCACTACTTGGCCTTTCAGAAACTAATTCCTGTACTTCAGAGGAGAGGAACACTTGTTTGTTCGTTTATTTATTTATATAGCACAGTTTAATGCAACACCAGGTTGCCCAAAGTGCTTCATAATATCACAATAAAATTACATAATAACAAGCACAGTCTCAAATAACAACACAAATCACAAAACAACATGGATACAATTTAAAATAACTAAACCTGCATCACAACAACTCCTCATTAGTCTTTAAAAGATGTGCTTTTAACACAGCTTTGAAAACCGGTAGTGAATTAATGGATCTAATACTATGAGGGAGGTCATTCCACAGTTTTGGACCAGCTCGCGAAAAGGCTCTATCTCCCGTGTTTGTATTTTGTCCTAGTAACACAGAGGAGGTGTTGGGTTTCAGACCTCAGAGATCTCGTAGGGATATAAACTGATATCATACTTGACAAATACCCAGGGGCTAAATTGTGAAGGGCCATAAAAACGAAAATAAGAATCCTATCAATTATTTTAAGCCAATTTAGTGACGCAAGTAATGGAGTGACTGAGTCATTTTTTTTTGCAGACTTAATCATTCTCGCCGCTGCGTTCTGGATTCTCTGTAGGCGCCCCAGTGCACCACAATCAACTCCAAAATAAAGGGAGTTACAATAGTCCATTCGAGTGAAAACGAGGTAGTGCACCACAATCAACTCCAAAATAAAGGGAGTTACAATAGTCCATTCGAGTGAAAACGAGATCCGTAATGGCTTTCTCCAAATCAGTGGTAGATAAAAACGTTTTCGTCTTCGCTAATAGACGTAAAAGAAAAAAAACAAGATCTCACCACTGTATTTATTTGCCTGTCCATCTTTAGTTCACTATCCAAAACGAAGCCCAAGTCTTTCACATGGGTTTTCATAAAGCCAGCCAGGTGCGTTGAATTTAAACAGAGTCACTTCTTGATTCTTAGGGCCAAAAACAATAATGTCAGTTTTATTTTCATTAAGCAACAAAAAATTAGCAGCCATCCAGGCCTTTACCTCCTGTAAACAAGCTACTAACACCTTTATGGAATCTGGGTTTGACTCTCTCACGTCCTGACAGAACTGAGTATCATCTGCATAGCAGTGGAATGATACTTTGTGTTTTCGAAATATAGCCCCCAAAGGTAGCATATCGAGGGAAAACAGCAACGGCGCCAAGATTGACCCTTGTGGAATTCCCCAAGGAAGATGTAATCTTGAAGAATTACAGTTCCCAACTCTCACTGAAAAAGACCTATCCGTAAGATAAGATTCAAACCATTTCAGCACATTGCCTTTTAGGCCGCCCCAATGTTCAAGGCGCTCAATTAAAATCCTATGGTCCACCATATCGAATGGTGTTTTTGAGGTATTGATTTAGTCTGTTTCATATTGCTCATTCCTTCCATTGGCTCTTGCATAAAAGTTGATGCAACAGTCTGTGAGAACTGCTCATTCTTATCGTTTAAGCTCCCGTTTAATTGACCATGTTGAAAAAAAAAAAAACTCTGTAGGGAAACATTTTTCCTGTCCATTTAACCCATTTACCAGAAAACCTTTTATTTTTTTTATATATTATGTATTGAAATGACACTTAGTGGAGGGTCATTATGTGCTGGGACTAATTTGATAGTGTCTGTCAGTTATTATGCAAACCTCTCATCGTGACATTTTAAAAGCTGCATGTCTAATAATGTCAGTGGCCTCGGTGGTCAGATCCCCAGCTGTGTAAATAATGAGACCAGTCTCTGCTAAAATATAAACATAACTGATTTAATCTGGGGTGAATATTCTGCTGATTTATGATAGTTTCCCCAAGTTTGCCTACAATAAAATGCACATCTTTGCAAAGTATCAACAAAACACACATTTGATACAGAGTTAATGAAAATGCAGAACAGTGTATGCCGTAAAACCATAGTGTTTCTTTCAATGTTGTGATGTTATTGATGCACCAGTCAGCTTGTGCCCAAATTCATAAGCGAGTTGCACCTCAGAGCAAAATTTAGAGCCTCGAGTGCTGACGCATATGGATGTTACACTATTTCGTGCCAAACACACTATTTCAGTCCTTTCGTCAGGTACAGAGAGTTCAACTAATCTCAAGTCATACAGTTATGATTTAAAGAAACAGTATATCTAAAAATGGTTTTGAACAACATGAGGGTGAGTAAATAATGCCTTATTTTTGGGAACCATTCCTTTAAGCCCGAGTGGAAAACTAAAATGTCAAAAATATGGGCCATTTATTTTAGAGGCTAATTTTATTAGTCCACAGTACAAAAAGATCTGTCCTGGAATATCATAAAGTCCTCAGTGACCAACTCATTCCCATACAAAAGAAAAGAAAAGAAAAACAATACTAAACAGTCACTGAAAAAACATGTTTTTTAAAAGATGATTTTGAATGTAAAGAAACAAATCAGAGGCGAGGATCCACTGATCAAAGCCTCAGTTACAGTCCGGTAAGTGTGAGCCAGGTCATTTTTTAGCATATGTGATTTTCATAGCACACGTGGCTGTGATTCTGAATCCCTGTAACGCATCCTTCGCGACTCCGGCTTGAGCCTCACTCTCAAACTCCACAAATGCAATGTCGTGCTTTCCAGGAACCAGACGCACTTCTTTAAACCCTGGAAACCTGAACAGATGGAACAAGATAGGGAGTAAAAAAAATCTGAGCAGAAAAATCTAGCTGAAAGAGCTGGGTGATATACAAGTATGTCAATATTTATGCATTTTTAATCAAAAGGGAAACAGAGTAGATTTCAAGTGTTTAAAGGGATAGTTCACCTTCAGTTGCTGGTCCCCATTGACTTGCATAGTGTTTGTTTTTTCCATACTATGGAAGTCAAAGGGGACCAGAAACTGAAGGTGAACTATCCCTTTAAAAGTTTTCCACATTAATATCCACACGAAAAGAATTTCATATAAAAATATTCTGATGTAATAAATAAAATAAAAGATTACAGAAAAACATTGCCATGAATTACTAAAACATTTACTTTTTTCTAAAGTTTACTGTGTTTAAAACTTACTGGTTGAATAACATGGAGAGCATCATCTCGTTGGTTTCCTCTGGGAGATTATTCAGGAACAGAATATAATTCGGTGGGTTGTCAGGGACCTAAATCAACATAAAATAATTTATTGAGTGACTTAGAATTTCAGGTACATAAACAAAACAATGTATTATTAAAAATACTAAAAATCTAATCACAAAATAAGTGTGTAAGTTGTGTGACGTACCTGGACTGTGGCAGGTGGAGGAGGTTGTGTGCTCACAGCTCCCTGCAGGGAAAATGCACAAACAACTTTAAGCAAAATTTACTTTGATCTTTAACTGTACACTTCACCACAATTTGGCCGTCAGTATCATTATCTAATTACAATGCCTCAGCAAACATGATGCATTTCAACTCACCGCTGGCTTCTTGTTGACATTGGCAGCCTGTTCCTGAGCTTTCCTTTTCTTCTCTTTCTTCTTTTCTTTATCTCCATACGTGCCTCTCATCTTAGAGATCAGGTCCGAGTCGGTTTTTGCATACTGGATCCGCTATAAGTACATGCTAAGGTTAGCGACTGAGAAATGTGTTCTAATACTTTATAATGTGTGAACTGATAAATAATATGAATGACAACATCTGATAAACATCCTTAGTGATTCACAGATGAAGGAAACATCATATGTGACTCTGGAGCACAAAACCAGTCTTAAGTCGCTGGGGTATATTTGTAGTAATAGCTAAAAAATACATTGTATGGGTCAAAATTATAGATTTTTCTTTT
>NW_015539833.1:83287-85598 GCF_001515605.1 Sinocyclocheilus anshuiensis | reverse complement strand
TTAATGAGGAAAAAAAATTAACTTAAATGATTTTAGCAAATGGCTGCAATATAACAAAGAGTGAAAAATTTAAGGGGGTCTGAATACTTTCCGTACCCACTGTATAGCCGAGTAAATGACATTTTTCACATTATAGATGAAATTCTCCTTGAGTGATCTATTTCTAGTTGAAGGTTAATGTGGATCAAAGGACCATATTCTGCTCATTATTTTCTGAAATGCTAATCGCATCAGTTACGTAAATGTCAAGCGACTGCTGTGTAGTTCCTGAGGCACTGACCATGGGTTTATTGTAGAAAGGGAATCCCTGAAGCTGTCTGAGGGCATTGGTGGCTGCAGAAAGCTCTTTGAAGATAACAAACGCCTGACCCCTCATCTTCATGGTCTTCATTGCAACAATGTCCATAACCTGGCCGAACTGGGAGAATAAGGCGTACAGTGATCTCTTCAACTCTGTAGAAAAGATCCAGAGGGAAAAAAACAAGCTTTACAGAAATGCAGATTCTGTGCTCAAACATAGTCAATGCTGTTTCGCTCATCTCCACTATAAACTACAGACTTTACCTTCTTTCTTGATCTTATCATTAACATTGTTGATATAGATGGTGTGATTCGGTCGTATGTCCATGATTAATAATTTCAGGTCAAACCACACTGAAATAAAGAGAAAAGGCACAGTAAGCAGTAAATGTCAGCAACTAACGTTACACAATGACAAAACACACTTAGGCCTGGTTTCACAGACAGGGCTTAGACTAAACCAGGACTAGGCAACAGTTCAATTAGGACATTTAAGTAATTTTTATTAACGTGCCTTAGAAAAAACATTACTGGTGTGCATTTTGAGACAAAACAGAAGCACTGATAAATTTTAAGATCAGTCAGTGCAAGTTTCTTTCAGTTAAAGCAGCTCAGATTTACACTTTAGTCTGGGACTAGGCTTAAACCTCGTCTGTGAAACCGGGGGTTAGTCTTCTATTTAGTATTTCTACTAGTACAAACTACACAATGACAAAACACACTTAGGCCTGGTTTCACAGACAGGGCTTAGACTAAACCAGGACTAGGCAACAGTTCAATTAGGACATTTAAGTAATTTTTATTAACGTGCCTTAGAAAAAACATTACTGGTGTGCATTTTGAGACAAAACAGAAGCACTGATAAATTTTAAGATCAGTCAGTGCAAGTTTCTTTCAGTTAAAGCAGCTCAGATTTACACTTTAGTCTGGGACTAGGCTTAAGCCTCGTCTGTGAAACCGGGGGTTAGTGTCTTCTATTTAGTATTTCTACTAGTACAAACTAGCTTTAATATCGCAGAGTGCTGCTTTGCTAAATTATAAAGGTAAAATAATTTATTAAACATTAATATAACAATAAAACGGAATAAATTTTTATTTATTACACTCACCACACTGCTGAGCTCAAGCGGAAACTGCCGCTGCGCTTCTTCTTTTCGTTTATCGTTGTGAAACAGTTGCCGCTTGTTACGCCACCTGCTGTCGCGGAGGGATATAAACATTGCGTCTAAAACACAAGAGCGGAGGTTTTATAAAAACTTAGCCTCATCACACAGGTTTGATAGTCTGGACTGCAGGTTTGAAATGCTTAAAAACAAGCAACCCTACAAATACTTTAAGATAAATATAAGAGTGGTTGCTAGGCAGTTTTCAGTTAGACTGACATATATAGATTATGGTTGAGAATTATAATTAAGAATCACTAATATTCTGGTCTGATTTTGTACCACCTTATTTAAAATCTAAGACACGTTCAAAAAGATATGAAAATATTTTATTTGTTTTACATCCAGAAATGAACAAAACACACAAGAGAATATAATACACTCAGCTGGCTCATGCACAGTTCATTATTTGCGATAATGAACATATCCAGTTCATATGTTAGACATATCCAGCTGACATGTATTTTGTGATATGCTGACCGCCGCTCTCATTCATCGACAGTGTTTGTGTTCAGAGTGTGTTGATGCGTTGTAGCTTGCGCTCAGTGAAAAAGCGGTGTGTGTCTCGTGTGTGTGTGAGCTCAGACGGCTTGCTGTGACTGAAATACGACAGCATTGAGGTGTTATTCTGACGAGCAGCAGATTTTTCTCCATCTTCCTCATCATCATCCCTACAAACAAACAAATAAACAAATGCATTTAATATTCCAAGCAAAAATGCACAAGTACTAACATGATCGAAGAGAATTAAAAAAAATTGTATGCTGCACATTTTTGTATACACACTCTAAAAAATGCTGGGTTAAATACAACCCCAGTGCTGGGTAAAATAGGGACAAACCCAGCAA
>NW_015539833.1:67683-81589 GCF_001515605.1 Sinocyclocheilus anshuiensis | reverse complement strand
TTAATGAGGAAAAAAAATTAACTTAAATGATTTTAGCAAATGGCTGCAATATAACAAAGAGTGAAAAATTTAAGGGGGTCTGAATACTTTCCGTACCCACTGTATAGCCGAGTAAATGACATTTTTCACATTATAGATGAAATTCTCCTTGAGTGATCTATTTCTAGTTGAAGGTTAATGTGGATCAAAGGACCATATTCTGCTCATTATTTTCTGAAATGCTAATCGCATCAGTTACGTAAATGTCAAGCGACTGCTGTGTAGTTCCTGAGGCACTGACCATGGGTTTATTGTAGAAAGGGAATCCCTGAAGCTGTCTGAGGGCATTGGTGGCTGCAGAAAGCTCTTTGAAGATAACAAACGCCTGACCCCTCATCTTCATGGTCTTCATTGCAACAATGTCCATAACCTGGCCGAACTGGGAGAATAAGGCGTACAGTGATCTCTTCAACTCTGTAGAAAAGATCCAGAGGGAAAAAAACAAGCTTTACAGAAATGCAGATTCTGTGCTCAAACATAGTCAATGCTGTTTCGCTCATCTCCACTATAAACTACAGACTTTACCTTCTTTCTTGATCTTATCATTAACATTGTTGATATAGATGGTGTGATTCGGTCGTATGTCCATGATTAATAATTTCAGGTCAAACCACACTGAAATAAAGAGAAAAGGCACAGTAAGCAGTAAATGTCAGCAACTAACGTTACACAATGACAAAACACACTTAGGCCTGGTTTCACAGACAGGGCTTAGACTAAACCAGGACTAGGCAACAGTTCAATTAGGACATTTAAGTAATTTTTATTAACGTGCCTTAGAAAAAACATTACTGGTGTGCATTTTGAGACAAAACAGAAGCACTGATAAATTTTAAGATCAGTCAGTGCAAGTTTCTTTCAGTTAAAGCAGCTCAGATTTACACTTTAGTCTGGGACTAGGCTTAAGCCTCGTCTGTGAAACCGGGGGTTAGTGTCTTCTATTTAGTATTTCTACTAGTACAAACTAGCTTTAATATCGCAGAGTGCTGCTTTGCTAAATTATAAAGGTAAAATAATTTATTAAACATTAATATAACAATAAAACGGAATAAATTTTTATTTATTACACTCACCACACTGCTGAGCTCAAGCGGAAACTGCCGCTGCGCTTCTTCTTTTCGTTTATCGTTGTGAAACAGTTGCCGCTTGTTACGCCACCTGCTGTCGCGGAGGGATATAAACATTGCGTCTAAAAACACAAGAGCGGAGGTTTTATAAAAACTTAGCCTCATCACACAGGTTTGATAGTCTGGACTGCAGGTTTGAAATGCTTAAAAACAAGCAACCCTACAAATACTTTAAGATAAATATAAGAGTGGTTGCTAGGCAGTTTTCAGTTAGACTGACATATATAGATTATGGTTGAGAATTATAATTAAGAATCACTAATATTCTGGTCTGATTTTGTACCACCTTATTTAAAATCTAAGACACGTTCAAAAAGATATGAAAATATTTTATTTGTTTTACATCCAGAAATGAACAAAACACACAAGAGAATATAATACACTCAGCTGGCTCATGCACAGTTCATTATTTGCGATAATGAACATATCCAGTTCATATGTTAGACATATCCAGCTGACATGTATTTTGTGATATGCTGACCGCCGCTCTCATTCATCGACAGTGTTTGTGTTCAGAGTGTGTTGATGCGTTGTAGCTTGCGCTCAGTGAAAAAGCGGTGTGTGTCTCGTGTGTGTGTGAGCTCAGACGGCTTGCTGTGACTGAAATACGACAGCATTGAGGTGTTATTCTGACGAGCAGCAGATTTTTCTCCATCTTCCTCATCATCATCCCTACAAACAAACAAATAAACAAATGCATTTAATATTCCAAGCAAAAATGCACAAGTACTAACATGATCGAAGAGAATTAAAAAAAATTGTATGCTGCACATTTTTGTATACACACTCTAAAAAATGCTGGGTTAAATACAACCCCAGTGCTGGGTAAAATAGGGACAAACCCAGCAATTGGGTTGTTTTGACCCAGCGGTTGGGTTACTACCCAGAAGTTAAACATTTAACCCAACCGCTGGGTCAAAACAGCCCAATAGCTGGGTTTGTCCCTATTTTGTATTTAACCCAGCATTTTTAGAGTGTAGCAACATATGTGTATGCACTAAAAAAAAGAAACTGCAGCCCGAGTCTATTCTGAATATGAAAAGGCAGCGCCCTCTGCTGTCAGACTCACCAGTGAACAGCAACAGCTTTACTGTCTGTGAGCGTCCGTGCTGTGCTCCAGCTGAACCTCACAAACTGAGGATAACCAAACACTGGGTCCAGATACTTCAGCAGCCAGCTCTTAGTTTTGGGATCTAAATGAAGACACAGCACATAATATATATATATATTTTTACATAATATTTATTTTTAGCAAAGTAAAATTCTGTTAAAATGTTTGGGGTCAGTAAGATTTTTAAATGTTTTTGAAATAAGTCTCTTATGTTCAACAAGGCTGCATTTACTTGATCAAAAATTCTGTAAAAACAGTAATATTTTGAAATATTATTACAATTTAAAATAACCATTTTCTATGTTAATATATTTTAAACTTTAATTTATTTCTGTGATGCAAAGCTGAATTTTCAGCATCATTACTCGGTCTTCAGTGTCACATGATCCTTCAGATATCACTCGAATATGCCGATTTGCTGCTCAAGAAACATTTCTGATTATGTTGAAAACAGTTGTGCTGCTTAGTATTTTTGTGGAGACTTTTTTAAAATCCTTTGGTGAATAGAAAGTTCAGCATTTATTTGAAATAGATTTTTTTGTAACATTATAAAATATCTTTACTGTCATTTTTTTATCAAATTAATGCATTTTTGCTGACTAAAAGTTTAATCATAAAAAAAAAACAAAAAAACTTACTGACCTCAAACTTTTGAACAGTAGCATATATGTGCCAGAAAAACACTTTTATGGAAATGGAAGGAATCTCATGATATAAACTGACCATTAGGATACCCAGAGCCATAATCGGTGTCCACTTCACCCAAATCTTCTGCAAATTTCCAGGATTTCACAGCATGGTCTCTTGCCACCTACAGAGAGAACAAATTAGTCAAAAATCTAATCAAATCATATCATATGCATAAATCATTAGCAGGTTTTTCCTCTAACAACTGATATTCCCATTACATCATCCACCTCCAAAGGAACTATTACCTTGGCACAGATGCTGGCAGCGCTGACGATGGGGAAGAGAGAATCAGCTTTGGGACGGACGGTGACCTCCACCCCGAGGAACCGCTGGGAGAGCTTCTCCTGATACTTCTCTGCAGGACCCACGGTATCCACAAACACCTGAGAGGTATGAAAGACACGTCATGACGGCTTCACCACCAGTCCTTGCTGTCTATCATACGGGGATTGGTTTGTACCTCTTTGAGCTGCACCCCACAGTCCAGGGTGTACTGCACCAGACCAATAGCAGCATCATGTGACAGGGCATTCAGATTGTATTTTGTTCTGAAAATAAAAGGACAACAGGTTAAAAAAATTATTTCGACTCAAAGTACCAGTGAAATGCATGTACCTTTGCAGCATGCTGGTGGAAATGGTGTTCGGCGAGAGGATCTGAAGGGCCCAGCCTACAAAACCTTTAGACTCATCGAGCTTCAGAAACAGATTCTCTCTCTCTGCCTCCGTCAGCGTCTTTGAATCTAAACATGCAACAAAAATACTGCAGATTTCCAGCGAATCTGAACTCCTGTCAAGATTTGCTCTGTAACCAACCTGCCACTTTCAAATTCTTCAGGTCTTCCTTTTTGGATACAGGACAGAAGCATATCCCATACACCATGGGTCCTAAAATACAGCATATCAAATTTATACTCCAATTTCAATTTTTTTTTAAATAAATGGCATTGTCCAATGAGGAAGACACTCACCCAGTACGGGACCCCTGCCCGCCTCATCGATGCCCAGGCAGCAGTCCTCTGTCTTACACACGTCCGGGATGGACGAGGACAAGCGGCAGCTCACAGAGTTATCTGCCTCAAACTTGCTCAGATCCATGTCTGATCATTTGGATAAAAAAATTTGGATAAAATTAAATTTATTTATTTATTTTTTTTTACAAAATATATCACGAGTAAGTAAACATAGGTATGAATTTTAAGCTTAATTTAAGCTTTACAAAAATGCATATCACAGAAATTATTTTAAAAATATCAATAATAATATTACAAATAATAATAAATAAAAAATAAATAAATTAAGCTTCAAGCTAACAACCCACTAAAATTTTGCTCTATAATTCCATCCTTTATGGAAATAAATAAGTAACAAAAGATTTTTGCAATATTAAAAAAGCTTTCCATTGCAAACAGATGTTGTACTTTTGAACTTTATCTTCATCAAAGGATTTAAAAAAAAAAAAAAAAAAAACATTAATCAGCACATATCTTGCTATTGTGCAAATAATCAAGTTATATTGAACAGTATTCGACCAGAGCATATTTCTAAACATATAAAAACATATCCTTTAATCACAACACACGTATTATTATTCCCATATAACATGCAAAATGTAAAAGGCACTTCTACAACAACAACACATTTCCTCCAGCATCTGATACTGAGATCAATCAATAATACGAGATCATACAGATAATTTACAGTCAAAATAATACGAACAATGAGTGGAGAGAGCGTGGGGTTTATTCACTATTATTAACTAACTAACAGGGAATTCAAAGCATCATAAAACACTGTGCTTGAAATTTGCTGCATAAACAAACTTACACGAACCTTCTTCTTCTTCTTCTTTGGTGTTTATTGGCGGTTGGCAAACCAACTTGTCTTACACGAACCTGTGTGAGGCTGTGAGCTCGGCCTCAACCGGAAATACAGAATTGGCGCGAGTGTGACAGTCAGAACAGCGTGACCTTTGACCGACAATACTTTTTTAGTACTTAATTGTAATTAAGACACACACTGAAACATTCTTACAAATACAGTTAATTCCTAAAACCATGCGGCGAACGCGTTTAAATGTGCGCCCCCCCCCCCAACTCTCCATCGCAGTGCTTTGTGGGAAATGGAGTTCGGGGAACGTTTACACACAAAAACACGAATAGGGAGGTAAGCAATAAATTATAATAAAATGTCATTGATGAAGTAGAAACGTCAAGTCTTGAGGTCACATGCAAAACTGTATGCAATGTTCGGTTTGTGCGCCTGTTCTCATGTCGTGTATGTAAAACCTGGCTAAAATAATGAATAGATTTAGAATCTACTTTTCATTTTTCTGTTAGTAGACTATAGAAAGAAAAAAAAACCTACATGTATTGTTTTTTAAAATGTTGCCTGATCTATAATCTATCATAAAACTACATGCAAAATATGATTTGAACGAAATACATAAAGTACAAAGCAGAGAGGCGTGGCTCCTCCTCTCTCTCGTCTCGTGAGTTTTGCAGCAGGTCTCGCGGCTGGAGCTTCCTGTGCATCAAGGGAAAGTGAAGTTTCGCATCCGCGTTCAGAACAGGTACGGGTTCAATGCGGACATATTGCTTGCCTATAATCTTAAGGGTTATTTACATGCACAAATGCTAAATGAATATTTTTGCAGATTATTACTAAACAAAAGAGCGCGTGGAAAACGCCTTTGCTGTTTTTGCATGTTCATATTTTAATAACTGTTTGACATATCTTAACGCATTTAAATGTATTTATTGTGTCATACTGTAAATCTGAGTTATTTCCACTGTTGTTGTTCTCGCAGTATCACACTCCACTGATCTGGCTTAGCTCGCGTGGCTAAGCGGCTAAATAACTCTCTGAATATATTACTCGTTTTAATGTCGACTCTGTCAAGTATGCATCATATGCATATCATGTTTGCCACGCTTCCAGACACTGTATATCATAAGTGAACGGGCCTCGTACCAGTTATAGCAAAGACCTATGTTAGCGTACTCGTCTCGGCCTTCTCTAAGTTAACCCGTTTTCATCTTTTTTCCTGCAGTTTGCAGGGCAAAGTCTCGGAGGGTCGTTGACCATTCATGTATTTTCTAGGGGTGGATACTATCAGCTTTTTGCAGAGATACTGAGCTGACAGTCGCTATCAGTGTGTGCAGTGTAATCGACCTGAGCCAAGTTCACTTATAAAACGTGTTAAAGTCCCTCTTTTAAGGGTAGAAAGCACTAAAATGCTCATGCATTTGGTCTGAAGCTGAACTGAGATGATGACTTGGGTAATATTTTGAGGCAAATATTTTATTTATTTATTTAGTCATTTATCAGACGCTTTTATCAAACATGCTAAAAAACAACAACTTACTTACACATAGTAAGAAATGGTTATAAAACTGAAACAGAAGCGAAACAAGTAATAGGAATATATAAATAAATAAATATAATTTGGTAAATGACTTGAAGGCATAACTGACGCAAAAATGAAAACACTCATCGTTTATGCACGCTAAATTTGTTCCACATCTGTATGAGTTTTTTTCTTCTGGTGATAGAATGTTGGTAACCAAAAAGTTTCTGGTTCCCATTCACTTTGTATTTTTTCCATACTTTGGAAGTCATTGGAGACCTTCAACTGTTCTTCAAAATATGTTTTTATGTTCATCAGAAGAAAGAAACTCATACAGGTTTGGAACAACTTTGACCGCTTTACACATAAATTCAATAATTTTGCTATTTATTCTATGTTTTTGTCTGCTGTCCTGGTTCCACACACACACACAAAAAAAAAAAGATTTTTTTTTTAAAGTGTCAAAAAAAAAAAAAGTAAATTAATGCAATTACTTTGAAAAGTTTTTAGTTTGTAATAAAATGTGTGGTGGAAGTAGTAGTAGCAGGAACAACAACAACAATAATACTAATATGTTTGATGTTCTTGAATATTTTTTGGTCACCAGTGACAAGCAATCTTCAACATGTCTTCTGGAAACGCTAAGATCGGTCAGCCTGCTCCTCAGTTCAAGGCCACAGCTGTGGTAGACGGACAGTTTAAAGATATTCAGCTCTCTGACTACAGAGGTGAGCATCAGACACTCCATGCGAGGTGTTTTGCAGATTAGAACGAGAGTATTCTAAATGTCAATCTAACCTACTTTTGCTTTCCATTGCATCATCATGATACTAGCCATCAAACACCACCTGTTTCTTATTGAACTCTGCTAACCACTAACTGGGTTACAACTGTAACCTGTTTTTCACTTCATCTTTATTTTCCCTCCATTTCTTCTGTAGGGAAGTATGTCGTGTTGTTCTTCTATCCACTTGATTTCACCTTTGTGTGTCCCACCGAGATTATCGCGTTCAGTGAACGGGCCGCTGAGCTCCGTAAAATCGGCTGCGAGGTCATCGCTGCTTCCACCGACTCTCATTTCAGCCATTTGGCATGGTGAGGATTCTGCTTTTATTCCTACGTCTTCTACAGCTAAAGGGTTCTTACTGGCCACTTCAGAGCAGAATCTATATTGGATATCGTTAAAATGTTGTAATATATCAAGCACCTTTATTATAGTAGCTAATTTATTATAGATCAATAGTGCCAGTGGTCAAACATTGTACATTAGATTTCACTGTTGGTTTTTCTCTTGCTTGTGAACGTGATTCTTAGCAGGCTTTCTATGGTTTCACCCAGTTAGTGGTTATCTTCTATGTTCTCCTAAACAGCCTGGCTTTGATAAGAGCTACTATAGTGTGTTAGAGAGGCACAGATAAGGAAGGGTGTAGTGCTTTATTAGTTCTAGAAATTGTCACCTTAAGTCGTATTGACTTTTATTTAGAGAGCATTAATAATTACACTTAAAAAATAAAATTAAAAATGAGTTTTTAGGTTTAAAAAAAACAGACTTTTCTAATAATAGTAATAAAATAATTTGAGGTTATTTTGAAAACCTAGACGTTTCTAAGTGTAATAATAATAAATTAAAAAGAAAACCTTTTAGGTTTTAAAAATCCAGACTTTTCTAAGAGGAAGAATGAAATTAAATTATTTTAATCATTTTTAATTAATTAATTCGTTGATTAATTTCTATGTTTTAAAAACCCAGACTTTTCTAAGATACATAATAAATAATAAAAAACTGTAGGTTTTAAAAATCCAGATTTTTCTAAATAAATGCATATTTAATATATATTAAAAATATTAATATATTTATATATTAAATATGAATATATTTATATCATTCTATATCTGTATTTAGCATTTTGCTGGAAATTCCGTGAAAAAGTTACATCTGAAATAACCATGAGGTATAACCATGTCTATGAAACTATAATCCAGTGAATTAAACACTTTATAAATCAAGCTCCTGTGACATGACTGTTGGCTTGTTCCCGATAGGATCAACACACCCAGGAAGCAGGGTGGCCTCGGCTCCATGAACATCCCGCTGGTGGCTGACCTGACTCAGTCCATCTCCCGCGATTACGGCATCCTGAAAGAGGATGAAGGCATCGCCTACAGGTCTGTGACGATGTGCTCATGTTTGCACTGGTTCAGTTAAACTACAACTACTTAAGCCCTCTTGCTTGCCGTGTATGATTGCAGCAGGAGATAATGATCAAGTGTGCTCGATAACGTCCACGTGTTCTGCAGTGCAGGCAGGGTACAGGAACCATGAGAAAAAAATTAACTGTTTGTTAAAAGGGTTTTATTGCACATTGGAATTTTCGATCAAAATGTTCAGTCGCTGATTTTAAATGTGTGTTCCTGGTTCAAAGTTAAGCATTTGACAAAGTGTTGACACACAGTAGTTCAAAAAGCTTTATTCTGTGATTATATTATATTATACTCTTCAGAAGTTTAGAATTTAAATGAACTATTTTATATTTGAATATATATTTTAAAATGTAATTTATTCCTGTGATATACAGCTGAATTTTCAGCATCATTACTCCAGTCTTGAGTGTCACATGATCCTTCAGAAATCATTCTAATATGCTGATTTGCTGCTTATGAAACATTGATTATTATCACCGTTGAAAACAGTTGTGCTGCTTCATATTTTTGTGGAAACCGCAATGCATATTTTTTTTTTTTTAGATTTTTCTGATAAATAGAAAGTTCAAAAGAACAGCATTTATTTAAAATGCAAACCTTTTGTAACAGTATAAATGTCTTTATTGTCACTTTCGGTCAATTTCATACGTCCTTGCTGAATAAAATAATTTATTTCTTTAAAAAAATAATACAAATCTTACGGTCCCCATACATTTTTGTTTATGAAAATAATATATACACTGTATATGAGCTGCAAATTTGCCGCAAGTCGTTTTCCTTTTTGAAGTAAAGTGGGGATACTTTCAATTATTTATTTACTTGTTACTTTAACTGAGGAACCTTTTTTTTCTCTCTTTTTTTTAGTAATCAACATTCAATGAATTCTTAGTGCTTAACTTGAATTGCAGCTAAAACATTGCTTTAATGGTGAAAAACAAATTTTAACAGCGGTCATACAGATTTTATTGTGAACAGAATAAATTGCCGTACAAACAGTAAGTTTTCTGTGTCTTGTCCTGCTCCCGCAGAGGTCTGTTTGTGATTGACGATAAAGGCATCTTGAGGCAGATCACCATCAATGACCTGCCGGTGGGTCGCTCGGTAGACGAGACGCAGAGACTGGTGCAGGCCTTCCAGCACACTGACAAATATGGAGAAGGTGAGTGAAACGGGGCTCTTTCTGAATGTCCTGTTTATCTTGAGTGGACCGCATGTGTAAACCATGCTCTAAAATGCTTTGTGATCCGATCACTCAAAGCACATTTGGAGGTAGTCAAAGACATGTGACCACATTGTATTTGTATTGTAAACACAGATGCATCCTGATGCCAACAAAGAGATGTTTACTTGCATAACACAAAATTATACCGCCAAAATTAGGGTTTTAAGCCCATACTTGTACTATTTTTTTTTAACTTAGTCACATTACAGCTGTTCCAGGTGACATCCTGGTGATTTACCACAGAAAACAATTGACTCGTCCTTCAGTTTGGGGTTATCAAAATTTTGTTTTTTTCACTAAGCAAGGATGCATGAAATTGATTGAAATGACAGTAAAGACATTTTACAAAGACGATTTCTATTTCATTTTCCTCTTAACATTTTATCAAAGAATCCTAAAAATGTATTATATTTGTCCACAAGTACAGGAGGCAGCAACTGTTTTCAACATTGATAATAATAATGACTGTTTCTTGAGCATCAAATCGGCATATTAGAATGATTTCTGAAGGATCATGTGACACTGAAGACTGAAGTAATGATGCTGAAAATTCAGCTTTGCATCACAGAAATAAATTACATTTTAAAATATTTTCGAATAAAAAACGGTCATTTTAAATTGTAATAATATTTCAGAATATTATTGTGTTTGCTGCATTTTTTATTAAATAAATGCAGCCTTGGTGAGCAGAAGAGACTTAAAATCGTACCCACCCCAAACTTTTACTGTTATTGTGTGTATTACTGTAAGTATGACCATGAAATGCTCACATAAGGTGATGCCAAAATATTCACTTTCAGTCTCCACTTTTCAGAGGTTTAAAATAACATGTCTGTCTATTCTCCGTAGTTTGTCCTGCTGGATGGAAACCAGGAAGTGACACTATTGTTCCAGATGTGCAGAAGAGCAAGGAGTTCTTCTCCAAGCAGTAACAGTCCTGTCGTATTTCCCGGATCGTGCTCCCAATAAAAAACGGTCATTTTAAATTGTAATAATATTTCAGAATATTATTGTGTTTGCTGCATTTTTTATTAAATAAATGCAGCCTTGGTGAGCAGAAGAGACTTAAAATCGTACCCACCCCAAACTTTTACTGTTATTGTGTGTATTACTGTAAGTATGTCCATGAAATGCTCACATAAGGTGATGCCAAAATATTCACTTTCAGTCTCCACTTTTCAGAGGTTTAAAATAACATGTCTGTCTATTCTCCGTAGTTTGTCCTGCTGGATGGAAACCAGGAAGTGACACTATTGTTCCAGATGTGCAGAAGAGCAAGGAGTTCTTCTCCAAGCAGTAACAGTCCTGCCGTATTTCCTGGATCGTGCTCCCGTTCAGTGGGACGCTAGAGCACTTAACCTTAGCCTGAGAGTTCTTGAAAAGTTGTCTAAGCCAACGTAACAAACTCTTTGCAGTTTAAATGCACTTGTTAGACCGATTTCTTTTCTTTTCCATTGTCTGAAGAAGCTGTTGCAGTTAGCATCTCCCATGCACTGAAATATCTGTAGTTTGTTTTCAACTCTAGTTTATCGGTATTGCATATTTAGTACTCAATGAACATTTGATTCATTTTGATAACATTTTGAAAGTTGTTTAACATTCTGGTGATCATCAATATCTGTGAAATAAACGGGCTGTTATTGTGTGACGGTGCAGTTCTCTTATTTTTACCAACCTATCTCAGCTGTTGTTGTGTTTCAGATTCATTACAAATTATGCAGTTTATGAGATTTTGACTCTGACTATAGGTTCATCCATCCAGAACTCAATAAGGAGCATGTAAACCGCTTTACCGCTCATATATTAAATAGGTTTTTACTAAATAGTGCATTTGCAATAATATGAACTGTGCATCTCTGCTTGTAATCCACCAGTGTAATTGTCCAGGCAAACTTATTTGATAATGGACCAGTGTTATTTCAGTATCATTGATACACTATTGTAGTTTTTGTTCATATTTTAAATTAGATTTTATTTTTATATTTTCTGTTTTCATTTCATTTTATAGTTTTAGTAATATTGTGTTTTAGCTTTTTTTTTTATTCGTTTTTTTTTAAATATACTTATTAATTTTTATTTAGAATATTCAGTTAGTTATTTTAGGTTAGGTTCAGTTAGTTATTTAACTTCAAGTTAAACTAAAGCAAAATGTGAAATGCAGTCTGAAGTAAATAACGAAGTTTATTTTTTAATTTTTAAAATGATTTTAGTTTTAAATAACTATAACAACACTGTAATGGACATTACCACAAATGCTTTTGGTAGAGCTCGAATTGAACCGGAACATGTTTTAAGATTGGACAAATCAGACCGGTAGGTGGCAGTATTTCATTACATTTGGGAGAAATAGCTCAGAAGCAACTTGTTCTTATGAGCCCTCGGCTGCAGTAGGCCTAGTAGAGCAAGAATAATTTGGGCCTATAATTGATTTCAAGGCAGATTTAATGTTAACTAAGCAGAGCTTGTATTCAGGACTCAAAACGTCAAGCATTTGACACTGAATTTTAAGCACTCGTTGATGTTTGATAATCTGGAACTACTTAAACCACAAGTGATTTTGCTGATCTTGCTTAATTGTTACCATGGTGTTATTTTCTACATCAAAAGGGAACGTCCTCAAGAGAACGTTTTGTTCAGAGAACATTCAAAAGTAACATTCTCATAATGTTTGTAATGATAAAATAGAATGTTTCCAGTGTTTGTATTTAAAAAAATGTTTAATAACATTTTGTCCAAATGGACGTTTTAAACGTTCAGAGAACATTCAGAAATGCGTTTTCATACTAATGAGAACGTTAGAAAAACGTTTTTAAAGCAGCACTATGTAACTTTTGGCGCTCTAGCGGTTACTAAACAGAACTGCACACATCCCGCGGAAGAACATTCCAACCGGAGCTACTTCTCTAAGTTTATTTCTATGGCGATTCACGCAGGTATGTGTTACTCCGCAGCGGTGACCAGGCTACAATAGTCCAAATATAAGTACTTATTATTATAAGAGTACCGTAGTGATTCGGAATAAGACAAAAACGCGGGTTGGAAGATGAATTCATGATATACTCGCTCATTATATACATTTAGCACATTTTGAACATAGAAAAAGTTACATAGTGCTGCCTTAAAACATGTTTGTTAGCTGAGAATGGGATTGACAACAATGTCTTTTTCCATACTGAAAAGTTTTTTTCCCCCCTGATATTTAATGTCCTTAAGTGTTAACAGATAGCCTATCATTGTGTCATCAAGCTACATTTAAAAATGTTAATATGTGTTGAGCTAGAGCTATGAATATAATGTTGATATTCTGTAAATATCTTGTTTTTAAACTAATATGATGTTTTCAAACTACGTGATGGCGAC
Organism: Sinocyclocheilus anshuiensis; assembly: GCF_001515605.1. NCBI lineage: Eukaryota > Metazoa > Chordata > Actinopteri > Cypriniformes > Cyprinidae > Sinocyclocheilus > Sinocyclocheilus anshuiensis. Next base: position 68,490 of record NW_015539833.1, on the reverse strand, counting down.
GGATGATGCTTATCCTGGGACATCACTTCAAGTCTTTTTAATAAAATAAAATGTCCACTAAAACCTAAAAATAGGCTATTACAAAATTAAATAGCCTAAACACTAGCTTTTATTTATTTGAATCAAAATGTGCTTATTTGGGTAGAATTTTGTCCTGACATGATATATGGATTTAATTCCTTTGATGTGTGATATCAAATAAAGTCACCATCTGGACTGTCTATGCCCAAGTACAATTTGCTGTAGATGCGTTTACATTCAGTAGGATGAAGATATAATTAGTTCTAATAATGTCGAAAGAATCCCTCATAAAAGTGTTGTATTTTGCGGCTGACTAAACTTAAGAAAACTGGCAACTTGTGAAAGAATAAAGCATGTCACAAAACGGGGGTCTGTGGTTTTGGCACTGGACAGTTAATCAAAACTACGGTATATTTTCCGGAAATCACTGGAAAAAGAGTCACTGTGGGCACTTCTCGTTTATAAGTCTAGCTCTTATTTACTGCGACCTGTTTTTCTATTTTGGTGCTTGTGATGGCTCTGCAAAGTACCTGGAAAATGCCCGTGTTCGTATTTTTATCTCTGGTTTTCTTTTCGCTGAAATTGTTTTGGGAAGGTTTCTGCGCGCGGGGAAAACCCCGAGTTGCTCAATTTTCACGCGTTCACACGCGCTTCATTCATTCGAACCTCCGACTTGAAAGCACGCGGACTTCTAGACCGGCAGCGTGGGCGGGGGTTCCCGCAAGTCTACCCTCAGTGACGTACGAGCGCCAAAACAGCCCATGTATGGGCTTTGCGTCAGCAGGA
>NW_015539833.1:46443-66869 GCF_001515605.1 Sinocyclocheilus anshuiensis | reverse complement strand
CAGGAAAAAGAAGCCAACGTGGGCACGTCTCCAACGTCAATTTAAAGCCATACAGAGCGAGCTATTCGTTTGCTAGAAATGAACAACCCAAACAGTGGCAGTATTTTCAACGCTTTTACTTAAATATAAAAAAATTATAAACAAAACAAGCAGAAATACAGGTCTGGATCAACCCGACTCACAATATCAATAACTTACTGGAATGTTTTCATAGGGCAGCACTTAAAAACAAAACCAACTTAAAGGTTTCTCCCTGTGCTTTCATTGTCCATTCTTCAGCATTTAGTACCTTGAAGATGCTTTTGAAAACAACTATTAACACTCTAGTTTTCTACAAGAAAACACATAAGAAATATACAACGCTCGTACTCAGTGCTGCAATATCATTTGCATCAAAACATCACAAACATGATCTGCTCTTCCAGTGTTTCCCATTTGTCAGTGTCCGTGTCATCGCAGGAAGTTGAAACGCCGTTTAAAACGACTTGATCTTCGGCGTCAGCATCAGCTGGCACCCGCTGCTCACATGGGTCATGACCTTCTGCTTGAGCTGGGCAACTTGCTCCCTCAGTAGGGAGGCGGTGCTGGACAGTCCGGCGTTATCCGACTTGAGAACTTTCACTTTGTCCTCCAGCCTGGAGATGCGCTCCAGCTTCCGTCGCCGGCACTTGGTGGCCGCCAGCCGGTTCCTGTGCTTTTTGCGCTCCGTTTTGATGCGCTCCTGGTCCTCCATGTCGATGGGGGACATGGGAGGAGAGCCGTCGCTGCTCTGCAGGTCGGGCACGGTCTGTGGCTCCTCTTTAAGCGCAACAAGTCGCTGCGGATGATGGAGCGAGTGCTGAAAATGGTGATGAGGGTGCGTCGTTGCTTGGTGGTGGTGGTGGTGATGGTACTGTTGGTGGTGGTGAGGCAGGTAGCTGATGGTGGCTGTCGGGTAGTTGGCTGCAGGTGTTAGGTTAGTGTTGGGATTGCTGCTGTTCAGGGTGGTGTACACGGGCGTCTCCGGCTGCAGGGAGGCGCAGAAGACGGACGACGCGGCAGAGCAGGATGACACGCCGCCGACTCCGATGGACACGTTCGGCGGGGGCATTTGGTTCATTTGGTGGAGCTCGTCCAGCGCTTTTACGAAGCCGTCCGCGAAGCCCTCCTGCTCTTCTGTGATGCCCCGGCCGTACAGATACTGCCCCGGAGTGGGTGATGTGAAGACGCCGCTACCGTTCTGGATGATGAGTCTCTCCAGTTCCGGAGAGGCGAGTTTCAGCGAGCCCACGTCTGCGGTTGCCGCAGTGTAGAAGTTGCTTTCGGAGCGGAGGGACTTGAGGTTCCGGTAAGGTTCGCCGAAGCCCACGCTCATGTTCTGCTTTAGGAGCTTGTAGTCGTGCAGGGCAGCGTCTGGATGACCATAAGCAGAAAGAAACGAGTCGTCATGATAAAACGGTTGCTCCATTTTTGTTGACATGTGAATAGCAATTACGTTGGAGGTTTTTGAGTTGCCTGTACACTTTACTGTCCGCAAATCTTGTTCTCTCCGTAATATTACATGAGGCAAAAAAAGATGTCAAAGAGAAAAGAAACTTCCAAAATAGTTTGAACAACTTTACTGTACCAAGTCGACAGGTGTTTTCCCTTGACAGCTGATGTCCAAAAAGTGCTTTTTCGCTGTTGCAGTTATTTACAAACTGTCGTACGCGCAGTCTCCTGTCTCGGCGCGCACTCACTCTCAGAAGAAGCGCCTCGGAGCCTTTTATACTCTGCGTTCCGAGGGCGTGTCCGGGAGAATCGCGGCCTCTGATTGGACGAGAGTTTGTTCCGCTCCTCGAGCTGTCAGATGAGCGATGACGTTGTTGCCAGGAACCGCTGAGATTGAAAACAACGCTGGGGGCGAGAGAGCAAAGCTGAAGGGAGACTGCGCTCCTATTTTTGTTTCCACAGACAAGACGCAAAAACTGGCCGCAAGAGTTACATAGGCACATTTAAGAAAAGTTTCCCATGGCCAAGTAAACAGAAACTCTGTTGTGGTCTTGAGAAAAGCAATTTGGAGACGGCGTTAAGGGATCATTGGTATAAGCTTTGAAGTAGTATATACAAAAATTAAAATATTCATTATTTTCTTAGGAGATCTTATACAGAATGTTTAAGCAGCTCTTTTACGCACAACGAAAGTGGACGTGATTTTAAATGTCAAGCTCTAAATATATTCCTTTAATTTAGGTGGCACATCTAAACTGGACATTTAAGTAAATACAGGATGGCAAGATGGGATTGGATAATTTTAACCCAGATGAATGTGTCAGAGCTACCACATCACCCCGGGGCCTTCAGGAGGTGCCCACTAAGGCCCTGTACTCTAAAGCATACTAAGCTTCACGAGTAACATAAAATAAAGATGCCAAATTAATTCAGAGAATATATAATGCAGGGTTTTTTTTGAGGGCATGTTGGCCATTTGCATTTGAGTACTTTGACGTACTGAGTCATATAATAAGCAAAACATGAGTAAAAGTAGACCTTTCTCATAGAGCTTTAAGAGTCTGATCCCACAGATAGACTTATTAAATGTCTTTAGAGAGTCTTACTTTAAAATATAAGCTTTAACCATAGCTCTTTATTGATCAGGAATAAACTGACTCATGATTTGGCAACTGATATCTGCCCCATATATGGGCAAGACTACACAGTAGTTCCTCCCTATGAACGACCGGGAAACCTCTCCCATGTCGGCCTGATTCCAGAGGCAACGCCTCCGCACATGGAGAGGTGGAGGAGGGGGAATACACTTGAGAAGACAGATAGAAAGGCAGCACATACACAACATGCTGTCGAAGGAGTGTGAGGTTGAAAGCCCAGTTTTAATGTGACAAGTTAATGTGAACTAAAATTCAGTACAGTCCTGTTCTCTCGTCATACTCTCATACTATCCATACAGACATTCAGGGAAGCTATAGCATATAATAGGTCAGGACACAATGGTGCTTCACACCTGTGGTGTGGGAAGACATTCACACGACCACATACGAACACCTGTTTAGCACTAAAAGAAAGCCACTGCTGTCTCCTCAATATGCTAATAAGACTGAATCATCACTGACTGGGCCTAAAGCCAGCTGCAAACCCATGTTTCGTCATTCGGCAGCAGTGCGTAATCTTTCACCTATATCTTCAGGTATATCACACTCCTGTCAAGACCTTCCTCTGCTGCTGCATTGAGTAAAATATCTTAAACTATGTTAGAAAACAAGCTTTTTTCTAATGAATGGTCAGCGAAAAAGGGTAGTTAACCTTCTTCAATCACCAGCATCAGGAGGTCAGACTAAATATTATGTGATAAAATTGTAAGTAATTAGAAGCACAGGACTTTAAGAACCGCAAGGCATGTCGCACCTCCGGCCCTCCAGCCACAGGGTCATCAGCTGGGAGCCACTCATCACAGATGTTTCGCCCCTGTGATAGTATAGTATAGTATATATCATTTTTATCACTTGGGTATGCAATATTTACAATCCTGTTATCAAACTTTGAAGTACATCTAGATACAGTATAAAACCCTGAATGCAAACTTTCTTGCAATAAATACTAAATAAACATTAATTACATTTATATTTAAAGGGATAGTTCATCCAAAAATGAAACATTTTGTTTACTCCCCCTCATGTCATTCCAAACCTTTATGAATTTCATTCTCTGCTGAAACACAAAAGATATTTTGAAGAATGTTGGTAACCAAGCAGTTCCTGGTAGCCATTGACTTCCATAGTATTTTTATACCATGGAGGTCAATGGGGACCAACGACTGTTTGATTACCAACATTCTTCAAAATATCTTGTTTTATTTTCAGCAGAAGAAAGAAATGAATACAGGTTTGGAACAACTTAAAGGGTGAGTATATAATGGCAAAATTTTCACTTTGGGTTAACTATACCTTTACAACAAACAAACAATTAAAGAATGTTTGCAATCATACAATTTTATATTGTCCATGCTGACAATATAAAATCGTAAGGTTATTCAGAATATAAGATTATTCTGTACACTAGCACTGCTTCTCGCATCCTCTGAATAATGTTTCTGAGTGACTATGATTCACTGACAATGATCTGCGTGGACTTTTAGTTGTGTCATCAGCTGAGATCAGGGTGGAGGTCATTCTTCAACTTTAGGGCCGCACGCATTCTTCAGAGCATGATGCTGTAACACCATGGTCACAAGTTCAGTTTTCAAGAAATGCACATACTGATAAAAATTCATATTTTACATTTATGGATGTGCATATTTTACATGCACTGTAATGTAACTGTCCAGTTTCAGTAGCTAGACATATTTTTTTTGCATCATAATAATAAATGTAAATTTATGTAAAAAATAAATGATACAGCCAAGCAACTCATATTTTGATTCCATTGTCTAGCATAATAATGAGTACGTTTTTTTTTTCATTTCAAAATTAGGCCCAGTATGTTTGTTCATGAATGAGCCAGTCATACTGAAAGTGTGAGGCTAGAGAAAAAAAAGACAAGAAGAAGATACACATCCAACCGTAACCATGTGGTAGCACAGAGAACAGTGGCTTCCGTCTCACTTCTTTGATATCTTTAAATCAAAATGGTTACACAGGAAGCTGGCTTCCTCTCTCTTCATTCCACCACCACATAAGTTCAATTCCTATTCTAGATATCATTCTTTTTAAGAATTTACTGTATCACATATCAGTCTTTTATAGATTTTATGATATTTGCTTTACTATTGTTTTTATTTTTTCAAATATGTGTAGATGGGCCATTGTATCACCTCATTGACCTTTTAGCCACAGGACGGTGGTCGTGGGCCTTATTCATTGATGTTTATTCGCATTCCTCGGTTTGTTTTCCCATCAAACAGCTTTCGATATCAGTTGATCCCACTCGCCTGACGTCAGACGTCTGTCAGTTTCATCACACCCAAGTCCATATCAAAGTGAATTACACAGAAGAGTTCCGTTTTCTTTGAAGGCAGACCCACATGAGAAGTTGGAAACCGGCTGTAGAACAGTACTTCCCCTTTAAAAAACAGAGATATTTCTCATTTATTTTCATCACGCTTACTGGAGGTTCATGCACACATATTCATTCAGGCTTCATGTAAACAATTTCATCTTAAGTGTAATTTTTTCCTGATTGAAAGGATAATCTGGGTTGACAGACATGTAGTTCATGGCAGTGGAGAAGGTACGGTTTGGGGTGAAAGAGAAAAGCTGATGAAATGAGGGCGGCAACAGTGCGCCTGTGGTCATATCAGTCAAGCTGGTGAACATGCAGCCTGTGGCTCACCCGAGAGAGGGAACACTTAAATTTGTTCACCAACTATTAGCACATCACTGCCAGAGCGGACGGAATATTCCCGAGATAAAAGGCAGGCAGCAAGATTTCCAAACACTCATTCTAGGAGTCTGTAGCAGATGCTTCAACTCTCTGTTTCGAAAACATCTGCTTTTCACAGGTACCTTGAAGTCGAATAGAAAATGCATGTTATGCTTGTGGCGATTCCCCTAATTTTCTAGCATTTGTGGGTCGTGAAAGGTCACTTCTGAGCTCTTCTGAGCAACCACGGATGTCAAGCTCCAAAAAACATAATTAAAAGTAGAGACTCATGCACTATATTCTAAGTCATATAAAGGTTCTGTACAGTAGAGCATGGCACTAACAGTGGTCTTGTGTTTCATTCCCAGGGAATGCATGAACTGATACAATGTAGATATTCAGTGCCTTTAAGTTTCTTTGAATAAAAGCATCTGCCATGTGCGTAAATGTATAACTACAGAAGACTTGAAATATGTGTCTGTTGCACAGACTACTTTAATGGGGCCTTCGTTTTTGTCCTTTCGGAGTTTGGTAGACATGAATGTGAAATGTTGTTGTATGGCGTAATGAAAATGAAAGCACTCACAAAATGGCTCATGCAGTTACACACTTAATACATACTTCTAAGGCATCTAGTCATAGTTGAGTAAGGAAACTAGGGACATTTCCTATAGTTCAAAAAAGTCCAAAACATAATTGGAATCTTACTTGTTATTTTCTATTAATTAAAAAAACAGGATAATAAATGTTTGTATGTTTTGTTTTTTAAATCGTTGTGAGTTCCATATACTATTATTAATTAATAACTATGATATTTGTGAATCAAACTCTGTCTCTAATTAACTTCAATACAAATCACCAAAATCACAGTGTAAAAAAAAGAGTAACCATTGCAAACAGTATTGTATTGCAACAAAATTTTGACTTTACAAAAATAAACATGAGAATATATTATAAATAAACCTGTATTTATTATTTTTACAATATACTGTACATATAAAACAATTGTTAGAATTTTCAGTGTTATTTTCTGTTTGTACTTTTGTAATTGGATCTTTGCTAACTCTAATTAAGCTTATTATTTTTGCATTTTAGGCTCATTGTGAGCACAAAATATGTGCTTTGTGTATGTGCAAGTGTAATTGTTGAAAATGCAATTGTTTAGTTTATTCGTTTTTTTACTCGTATTGGGGTGTACTTTCACCCACATGATATAGCTAAGATGTGTGTGGGGGAATTGCTGCGTTGTAACTTTCTGGAATGTTTAAAATTGTGTGGAAAACAATCCTGCCCCCTGTACAGGCCCTGCTATATAGTGCATTCAAACAGTATTACTTCAATTTAACATGGATAGTTAGTATGAAAGGTCATCAAAAACCAGGACTGTCCTCTGTAAACTACAGTCGAGCACTTAACAAGCCAGCGGATACCATCTCTTTGTCTTCTTGGGCAAGGTTAGTGTTAGGATCAGCACTGAGCCGTGAGAGGCCTGTAGGAGTCATGAGTCAGGTAAGAGTGACTCTTTCTGTCCCCACGGGCAAGGAGAACAATGTAAAAGTCTTGCTTGTATGAATTGAAGAACAGCATCATATAAAGAAACTTTTGAGTTAGCTAGACTGTTAGTGCTAACAGATGGCTATTAGCATTTAAAACTCAAGCATCCCCCCTTTTCACCACCCAGGCCCTCATTATCCTACTGTGCGTCAGGGGTCTGTTGTGTCCGAGGCTAATCGCACTAATGAATGCTCTGCTAATCGGCACTCTGTGACTGCGCGGGAACAGCCACATAGCTGCAGGTGATTCGCAGAGGAGCCTCGTAGCAGTCGGAGACCTTTAGCAGAAGGCACACAGATGTCATCGGGATGAATGAGATTGGCAGGAAAAGGCCGTGCCGCGCTGCCCTGGCACTCGAGGGCACGTGCAGACAGACAGGGTGCATATGGACGACAATGAGGAGGGGAAATATTTAGAGAGCACGAGTGAAGCCACTTGATGACAAGCCAGACGCCAGATAAATAGGGTGAAATGTTACCCAGTTTTTACAACAGAGATGATACTATGCAAGATTTTTTTTTCTCTTCTTTTACTGCCACAATGTGAAATATCCCACTTGAATATATAGGTGTATATAGGTTTAAGAAAAGTATAGTTTAGTTTCAAGCATTCAAATATACCCCGTTGATGTTTGCCTGCAATTTCTTCGTTTAAATGGCGTCGAGCGCGCTCATGTGATCTGGTGTGTGCACAAGCTTTGACAGATTTTGAGTGAATACGACTTAAACTTCCGTCTAGTTTTCACTCAAAGCAGTCGAATAAATTTCGAAGACTTGGAGTATTGCACAGGAATCCAATGGACTACATTTGTGTGTTTTTTAGGGCTTGAAAAGTTCACCACTGTCTCATCATCACTGATTTTATCCGATGAAAACGTCATGTGGTTTTGGAGGGAAATTATGGTGAGTACCTCAAGTCCAAAAGCTTTTCTACTTTCCAAAAAGGGTATTACCAAAAATAAACAAGTCAAAAGAAATATATAAATAAAAGTGACAACTTTTGAGTTCTAACGGCGAGCATTCTGGCACAGAGACATTTTTAGCTTACGTATTTAGCATATAAAGATGTCTGCAGGCATGGTATCTACTGCATGTTGGTATATTTGCAAACTGAAAGCATTTTGACTGAATAAGTTTTGGTTCTTGTGGTTTTTAGGTAATCTTTTGAAGGCAATCACATATAATCACACATTCATCTTCTATGAATTATTTTGAACCTTAAAGAAAAATATGTCTGTGGTAAATAATCTGAATTGCTATAACGTGCCAGAACTTTTTAGGAGTGAATTCCAGACTGTGTTGCACTATTTATTGGCATAGATTCTGGGAATTATAAGGAGCTGTGCCAAAAAACAATGATCACGAAATGCTGTCTTTGCTCCACCCAGTTTGATAAAGGTTCTGTTTATATATCTGTTCCTTTAAATAATTTCTGCCTGTATTTACTAATTTGATTGATTTCCACCATTTTTGGAATTTAATAATCACATTTTCTCTTATTGAAAGGTCAAAGGTCAAGCATTGTTTGACCAGGTGCTCAGGAATGACAACAGCAGGTCACCAACAGGTCATGAAAAGTGATGTCATTTTGTCATTTTCTGATGATGTGAGATCAGAGTGTATCAGTGAGTGTTTTTTTTTTTTTGTGTGTGTAACATCCCACACACACCCAAGCAAATCGCATCACACACACGTGAGAGACTATTCATACTATTGAAAGCACAGTCACTGTTTGGGTTCCCTTAATTTTCTCTTTCTGTGACACCCCCAGGGTTGGCTCACACCAAATGTTGAAATCTTAACATAGGTCTTCCCCTTCGTAATGGCATGACTTTTGTTTCAGTTGCGTATAAAGGTGTGTTAGGTGCAATAAAATGACCTCAGACACTTTTAAAAGGCTTTGAATATTTTCAGACAGCATTGCTGCTAGATGTTATGCGAACACCTTAGTGTTGGTGTAAAGAGGATTTTCTGAGTGGCAGCCATTGCAACTGAAAATGCAAAGTAAAGTGTCTTGAAATATATTCAGCTCTCTGAGGTGTTGGTGATTTCCCTCTGTGGTGGTGCGCTGTTAGTGAAGTTTCACTTAAATGCTGTTGGTAACTGTAAATTGTAGTACGGACATGCATATGACTGCATGCACACTTCTGTAGGAATGTTTTATATTCTTTCCATCCCCATGCACATAGTTAGCATAGACAGAAGCACATTGGTCTTTATTTAGGGCCACAGTGTTGCATCATACAGCATTGCAACTACAGTTTTTCACTAATCCTACACCCACACAAAGAGAAAGGAAACAAAAGAGGAAAAAAAGGAAAAGAAAAACAGAAACATGCTCTTCGACCACCCCAATTAGCCATTAGTCTGGCTTTTTTTGTTCATAGCTCTGGACTGCTTCCTCTTTTGAAAAATTAGCAGAAGCACAGAAGCACAGAAGCACGTGTATGTTCCAGCACAGCCCTGACTACAAACACAAGAACACACCTTTAATAAACCGTTTAATGTATTAAGATGCAAAGGTTTTATATTGCATTATTAATCAAAATGACATGCAAAGAAATTGTAGAATGGGAATTGCTTGCCTGAGCTGGTTTACTGGTCTTAATTGGTCTCCCAGCCTAACTATCAGCTGGTTTTAGGGTTCTTTTCCTTTTCTGAAACCAGCTAAGACCAGCTAACCAACTTAGGCTGGGTAATGTCAAAATATGCAAATTTTTTAGCAGGAACTGGTATTGAATAAGTAAATACAGTCGGTTTTTCTTCTTTCCTGATATACATTCAAGACAATGATTGCCGAAAAAGATAGCTGTGCCGAAACAGTGCCCTCTGACACATCTCGTTTTATCACTTATCTTCTTTGTGTTCTGTAAGTGAGATGCTCAGATGACCCGTTTGATTGTGTTGTATGGATTTCTGGCCCTGCAGACTCATCAGTCCATATTATAAAACAGTGAAAGCCATTTCCAGAAACTAGTGTTAACTCACTTCCCTGCAGATGGATTTCAAAGAAGTGTGATTGTGTATGTGCGAGAGTTTGATGTATATATAGAGAGAGAGATGTTGGAGGAAGTGTGGTTGGCCAGCCTGCACGCTTTGCATTTAGGTGATGCATGTGAAAAAGGATACACGCACACACATACATAGGCTATATATATATATATATAATGGAATGGAAGACAGAGCATTCAGAAATTAGATGTTGGAGAATAAATGTGATCCACATGACCTAATAACACAGTGACATGCAAAAAATAATGCAAAATAGGGAAATGGTGTACTATGCACATTTCACATGCACATGCACATGCACAGTTCACAACAGACAATTGGTGAAATAGTGGTATTTTTATTATTTTGTATAATTGTTTCATCATCCGATTCTTTGGTCATGCAGAGGTGGTTTAATATCTCCCATTGTGAGTCTTAACAAAAACAATTTTTCTGCTAATTGTCCTTGAAATTTTGTCCAATCTTCATCAAAATTGGCACAGATGACAATAATCACAAAAACGGGCAATACTTCAGAATGTCTGGGCCTAAAATGAAGGTCCCATATTCCTTTGGTTGTGCTAGGTTAAACCATGCCAAATTTGTCAAGATTCACCATACTGCCAAGTTTGTTTTCTCTACTTCTAGGAGAAACATTTCATTCCATCTTCACAAAAATTGGCACAGATGATCCTCAGACCAATTCTTCCAAAAGTGACCAAAGGGATTTTTGATTTTCAGCTCCATTCTCCAATAAATCTCCAACAAAATTCATGGTACTGTGTCTATGTCTACGTGAATGCAAACATACTCTAATATATGTTACCCATATACGCTTTAGTTCCTTGAATCTGAACACATCTTATTTCCCCACAATGACTTATCAAAACATGCAAAAATAACATGCGTACAAAACTACAGTAAATATTCACTTTTTCCAGAGAATGATTTCACTGAGAAGCCAATGTGATATCAGTAGCATTTAGGTGATCAGTAGTCAGTACTGATCTCATGTGTTACTCATCATTGAGTGTCAGAATTACTGTGCTGTGCATCTGCTAATAAAGCAGTCGTCGCCTGTTCGTACATGTTTCCCAGCAATGCATCTTCCCATAACCTGTCCTACACGTGGGTGATTCTTGCGAAAATCTGGTCAAAACGTAGCCGGGTTGTGTTTAAAATAAACTGCATATAAAATTAAGCCATTTTTTTTTGTTCTATGTTTATTTATTTTAGTCAGCATAATTTGAGGCATTACAACAAATACTAAAGTGATGCATAAATACTTTACAACTTAAAAAATATAGCACTGCTTTATTTAATGTTAATTTAATGAGATTTAAGATTTTTTTGCATTATGGTAATGCAAATTTGGGATGTGCTTATTTGACAATGCATTTAATTTAATTAAAAACAGAATTACTTTTTTCATATATATATATATATGTTTTATTCCTTTTATTTGGTGTTTTATTTTCTGGTTAACCTTAACACTTTCTTGACTGGTTTTGTGAGTTTCACTCTTGCACGTACTCACAGACTACCATGTAATCAGATCAGTCTATTTTACTCACCCTGTGAATTTCCTGATATTCACGCATACACTCTGTACTCTCCGTCTGTTTGTGAGTGTGAACAACAAGAAAAACGCAGTGTCACCTGTGGTTATGTTAATGCATGCGTGTGTGGGTTTTGTCGAGAAACTGAAAGCGCCGTTGTGTGAACTGCTGCTCTTCCACGGCTGATGTCTTAAGCTGTCAGACGTCTTGATAAACATCAGGGTGTGAGCATCAAGACTGTTGCGCTTTTCTGCCATTGAATTATTTTGATTTCTCAGCATCCCTCTCGGTACTAGATTTTAGTCATGACATGCACGCTAATGTGTGCAAGAACATCTGCTGCTCGAGTGAGCATCAAATACTTTACCTCGACAGAGTTTACGTCAGGTTACGAAGGCACATTGCAAGTTGAACAAATGTGTAGTGCTGTATCTCAGCATTTGATTAAATCTCCCAGAGGAACAACTGTTGCTTTTGAAAGAGATAGCTGTCCCTTAAGTGTGTATTTCATTCAAAAGGATAGTATATTTGACTGTTTTTGCCTATAAAAGTAATCACGTTCCAAACAATTTGGACCCTATTGACTTTTACATTGTAAAGAGATTGCTGTAAATTTTACAGTAATTTACCGACAGCTGGATGCCAGCAAGTTACTGTAAAACAGGTCCCACTTTATATTAAGTGGCCCTAATACCTGTGTACTTACATAGTAACTAGATGTGTACGGAGTATGTAACCACAGTGTAAGTACACATTGGTACATAGTATCTAGAGCTGTAATATTTCTGTAACTACACACATGTAACAATCTTCCGAATGGTTTGTGTAAGTACAAATGTGTAACAGGACATATATAACTACATTTTGTAACAACAATATGTATAAGAGTAATCTGAACAATTTGATCCAGGGGGTGGAGATGGGTAGGTTTAGGGATATGTAAAGTGGGAGGAGTTGGATCTCAAGTTGGTGCACCACTGTAATACCGGTGTACTTACATGGTAACTCCTCAGGAACTGTGCACTTAATATAAAGTGTAACATTCTGGACACCAACCACAATTTATATGTAAAGCCTAACTTACTGGCCGCTGCTGTGTAACATCAGAGTAATTACATGGTAAATCCATAGGAATTGTTTACTTAATATAAAGTGTAACACTTACTTTACCAAAAAGTGCTGTTAGTCCTGTTACACATTTGTACTTTCATAACCAAAAAGTGTTAATTTTAATAATAATTAATTATTTTTTTAAAGTGTTGTTGTTACCAATGTCCTGTTACACATTTGTATTTACACATACCATTCGGTGGGTTGTTACATGTGTGAAGTTACAGAAACATTACAGCTGTAGATACTATGTACCAATGTGTACTTACACTGTGGTTACATACTATGTACACATCTAGTTACTATGTAAGTACACAGGTATTAGGGCCACTTAATATAAAGTGGGACCGTAAAACGTTTACAGTATTATTACTGTATTTTCATTTTTTTTACCACCCAACTCCATAAAAATCACAATAACTCATGAGCATTTGTCCTGATACAATTCTTTCTAATTGCTGAACATTTTCTTTTTAAAAACACAAATGACAAATCTTGACCTCTAGCATGCACTAGCTGAAAAAGGGCATCGCCACAGTCCCCTGGGGACTTTGTGTCTGTAGCATGGCAAAATAAAATACAGTAACAATTTGTTTGTGTTGTTGTGTTAAATTTCAGTAATTTTGCCAGTCAAAGTTGACAAGCTCTCTGATGAGAAACACCATGAGGGGCTTATGCTTTTTCTTTGCACCCTCTTAAATGTCCATCTGATCTGTGACTTTGAATGGCATTTGGTGCCAACAGGGTTGATTCTCGGAATGTACCTGCAAGCATAAGAAAAAAAATTCAAACCAGTGTTTACAGAATTTGTCCCAACTGTCAAACTTTGTGCTGTATACACTTTGAGATGAATAAAAAAAACACTACATACTCTCTGAATGCACCTACAAGGAAAGTACATAATTAGTAGATAATCCATCACAAATCATTAAAGCTCTATTCTTTATAATGCATTCCTGTAGATCAAACAGCACAGCAAAGTGCTATATTGCTGAAATAATGGCTTTAACTAGTTTACTTTGGCTAACTGACAGTCAGAAAAAAAGTCTCCAAAACACTCCCCACATGAAAAATGACACAAGTTGGCTATTAACAAGTGACAACATCTAAAATATCTCATTTTTGCATAAAACAAAAAATAGCATACTAACCTTTTTGTTGAGTTACAGGTACATAATTTCTCTTTTGTCCTTTAGCCGCCACTTCTACCACACAGTAAAAAAAAAAAGACTTTAAAAGAAATCTTCCTGGCCATTGGTCAGTTTTTCGCATGCAAGTTCACTACTGTAAATGGATTTACAGTATGGAAGAATTACAGTAGTGACCATATATTTTCCCACAATCTTTTACAAAATTCGACTACAGTGTACTTTATGGACAAAAAGAAACATTGGGGCAGTAAAATATTAGAAATATTAGAGATGTCGTTAGAACAACATGAGGGTAAATATTGATAAAAATTTCCATTTTTGCAGGGTAAAAAAGCTAAAATGGGCCAAACTTCAGAATGTCTGGTCCTAAAAGTATGGTCCCGTATTCTTTTGGTTAAAGTTAAGAAGCCAGTTTGTCAAGAATTTGTCATTTTTATGGAACTGGCTTCCGGTGTCATCCGGAATGTCATCCAGCTATGTTTAGCTGTACAAAACAGCTCGTTTTGCTGCTTGATATTGCAAATTGGTGTTCCTTACCATATTATTTTAATGTATTATCTTATGAACACACTGGTTTGTAGTGCAAACAGTTTTACCGTTTACTGAACGTTGTCATTCTTCTCGCTGTTTCTAAGAATGGTTGGAGATATTATTGAAAATAAGTTTCTCAGGAGGTATTTTTGAAAACGAAAGTAAGAGTTTTAAGCAAAAGTTTTAATTTAATCTCATTGCTGTCTCATAGAAACTTCTGGGACATTCAAAATATTTTTTATATTATAGAGTTTGTGGTTAATTGTGTTTTCTAACTCATCCCTGAGAGTATTATGTATAAGCCAGCTAAACTGTTTGGTTATGCTTGAATGTCCCTTGTCACACGACAAATGATGACTAAATATGTCAATCTGTCTTGCATATTTGGATGAGGAGCTGCAGAAGCAGGTGTGGCTCATCAGGGCGTGTGTGTGGTGGTCTCGTGAGAGAGGTGGCAGTTCTCAGAGTGAAAGAGAGAGAGGAAAGTGCTGAGAGCTTTTAGTCAATCAGACCACAGGACACTCAAAACTGTCCGGCACTCAAACGGTTAAACAGCTCTTTTTGTATCACTCTCCCTGTACACATTGTACAGTCAGTTCATTCACCTTATAAGGAAACAGTCTGCTTTTACAGTAAGAATAAGAAAGCAGACCAATGCGTGTGCTTCTATATACAGGAATTGTTGTTGTTGTGGTGCTGTTAGTTGCCAGGTTTAGGCTAAAGGTGAGAAAATGTCACATTGGTTTTGTACGTGTTTTTGAGAGTGTGATCTCTTTAGTTTCTCAAATCCATCAGCATAGCCTCTTTATCAGAGTGCATCTTCTAGTCAAGAAGTCCCCAAAATGACAGGTTTAGGGGTGAAATGTGTCATTTCTGCATCACTGGAATTGCAAAAGTAGTTGTTTTCAAACAGGACTTTTTTTTGTAGCCAATTTTGAGTGTATGTATATATATATATATATATATATATATATATATATTCTCTATTTTAATTAGTTTTAGTAATTCTGATATGTTTTGGTCATTTTGTATTAAAATTATTTCTATGTAGCTTTATTTTATTTTTATTTTTGTTTTAGTAATTTTAGTAGTTCAACTTTTTTCAGTTTGTTGCAGAGGCAAAAACAAGTTTTTCATGTAATAGTTATATTTTATTGTATTTCAGATTTACTTCAAGTAACAACAAAAAAAAAAAAACATTTTTCTTCAAAAACCAAAAAAACTGCTAGGAGAAAAAAAATATCCATTGGTGATTGATTGAATTAAAAAGTAGCCAGATTGTAGTGGGAGAAGATTGAAAGTAAGATGGATTTGTGACAACAGCCAAAGTGTGAAGAGTGTGCAGGCTTTTACATCTTAAGGGAATATTATGAAGACAACATATAATTAGAATAACACATACTTTAACACATAAAATGCTCACAGTAAGGCCAATTATAAAACTAAACGGATTCAATTTTGATTTCATGTTGGTTTGAGTTAATATTTGTCACAACAGCTTTAAACATTTTGCTTCAATGTCACTGATGTAACATTCCAATTCAAAGTGAAGTATCAGTGACATGAGAGCTTCATGTAGGATGGACCAAAATGCACATGTGAGACATGTGCACCCTTTAGAGTCCTCACTGAAGTGCTCTGTTGTTCAGAGAGAGTGGGATACAATGTGAGCAATGCTCACTTTCAATGGAATTCGCCCTCTATTCCTGTGCTTATTAAATCGGCCAAACATCTGTCTCGTTAATCTGCATCAGAGGGGCTAGCCTTAACATGCTGTAATGAGCACCAGTGTAATTGCCCAATTATAATCAGTCCGCCTCTGTTCAGCGGTCATCGTCGCCATGGCAACGAGAGATGAGCAAGATCTGTGGCCCTCGCCAGTGAAGCAATAGTCCAAAAATTCACATATACTGAACTGCCAGTTCAAGTGCATGACTTAAATACTATTAGTTGTGTTATTAGAAGCAATGTTAGAATCTCAGATTGTTTGCTGCAAAACGCGCAGACTTTTGATCATTTTATATTTACGTGCTAAAGATTTTTAAAGATTTGAAGAGTTCTTTATGAGGAACTAATTATTTAAACTATCAAAGTTTGCAAGGTCAGTGGCATCAAATCTTTAAATATTATCTGGGTTTTGCTTGAGGTATTTTACGTTGTAATTTTTTGTGATATTTTTATCTCATTTGATTTGTTCATTATTTCTTTAATTTAATTAAAAAAAAATTTTTAAATTTAGATCAGCCTACAGTTGAGCTATTATTAATATATCCTGAATAATCTGTTTATTTCTCTTTATTTATTATATATTTAGTTTATTTGTTGATAATCATTTATCATTTAAGATGATTTATATG
The DNA here is from genome assembly GCF_001515605.1 of Sinocyclocheilus anshuiensis. Lineage (NCBI taxonomy): Eukaryota > Metazoa > Chordata > Actinopteri > Cypriniformes > Cyprinidae > Sinocyclocheilus > Sinocyclocheilus anshuiensis. The sequence continues at coordinate 50,283 of NW_015539833.1, read as the reverse complement.
GTCATAAAATATTTTATCGTATTAAATATCATATTATTGTTACTGCTATTTTTATAAAAGCTATAACTGACAAGAGTCTTACATTTTCTTTGATTTGATTTCCTCATTTAATGTTTAATTAATTAGTGTGGCTTCTAGGTGTGTGTCGACACTGACAGTAGATCAAAAGAAAATGTATCATTAATCAGATAATGAAAGTGACGTGCAGACTGACGTTGACATTTGAGAGAAATCTTTGTCTTTTCCGTTTTTCTCATGCAGTATTTGTAAGGATGTTGACGCACATCTGTCTTACTATTAACCTTCTTCAAAGGTGTACAGGTATATGAATACATATGTTTTCTTTCTTGCAGATCATCAGTCATGGAAACAATGATCTCAACATGTTTTCTGCAATATATTCTCTGAAAAGACCACAGATTCCAAGTTCCTATTATTTACCCAGCAGATGTGTGAACTTTGCACTTTTGGCTCAGTGTTTCAAAAGGTGATTTATTTTTTTTTATTGTGGTTATTGACGTCAATAGAGGATGAGAGATGAGTGAAGCAATCCATGAATCAGACAGCTTCCTTCTCCAGCGCTTATGTCGACATATTCTTCACAGATTTACATTGTTTGCACTCGTAGGGGAACCAGAGGTGGTTTTGTGCTCTACCATATTCTAGCCATATACTACTTTTTATAGTTTGCGTTAGAAGAAGAAAAGGGAAGAAACAAAGCAATTGTTGATTAAAACAATGAGCTTTTAGCTGGAATTCTTCTTAGCCTCATATAATTTGGAACAATCAAACATCCTGGAAAGAAGTGGTTCCACTTGTCTTCTTTTATCATGATGAATTTGCTTCTATCTCATATACTTCCTGCTACTTGTTGTCCCACTTTGAGGTGCTCAACTCAATTAATTCGAAGAAGCGTGCTCTTTATGTGCCTTGTTAGTATATAGGTTCAACAGGAGCACAGGTACTTTAACCTCAAAACAAGTCTCCATTTACTATTATCTTTTGGTGAGTGCTTTAATGAAACTCACTCATCTCTGCCTGCATGGATTCCAGTCTCAACGTACTGCATTTCAAGCCTGATATTGTTTTTTGTGTCATCTGTGGAAGAGAAATGCTCTGTGGACTGTGCAGAAATGCTTCTAACTGTTTCCTTTGTGTACAGGCTACTGTGTTTCACTTCCTTTTTCATTGTGGTGAAGGCCAGAAGGGAGAGAGAGAATGCCTAATGCCTTTTGCATTCCTCAGAAACACTTCCCGAATCAAAAGAGGCTCTTGAAATTTGTGTCCGAGAAAAGGGAAGGAATAACTAACTGACCAAACTGTACTAAGCACACTAGCATACTAGCTACTATTTCTGTTGAATATAGGGTGACCATACGTGCCCTATATTTTCCTGGACACGTCCTGGCCAGGATTTCTATATTGCATAAAATATCCAGGTTTTGGCTTTGTTTTCCTGTTTTCGTACTTGCTGAAGGTAATGATCGAAAAGTAGTTTGACCAATAACACACAGGCATTGTACATAATCGACCAATCGTGGCGCTCTACAGAGAACGGTCAAAGCGATGCAAATACGCACACATACTTAAGTAGTGACAGATCTTTTCTTCCGTATTATGATGTAGATCTGAGGGAAACAGAGTATTGAAAAAGAACAAAATGTAGGGCGGGGCTTGGTTCTAAAGGCCAGTTGTTGATTGGATGTTCAGATGAGGGTGTAGCACTCAAAAAGTGGATGCAAATGAACATGAGCTTGCGAGGTCGAACGAGTCCTCCATACGTCATCTGAGAGAAGTTTGTCATTGTCACCAGAAGGTCCAGTTGACTTTTTGATGAAAAATTGAGGTCAAAATATTTTTGAATGCATTATTCACAATAAGATCTATATATGCGTTTAGAAAATTCATGGGGTGACTTTTCATTTCCTGCTGACTTCTTCAAAGGGAAATTGCAGTTAGTATACAGTATTCTGTGCAGTGTTCAGTAAACAGTATACTAGCTTTCTAATTCGAACACTGCCTGTGTCTTCATGTTGCTGTGGTTACGGGTAGAAGGCCTGTGAACATGATCTTAGGGATTGTGATTTAATAAAAGGAAAAAAAATTAAATTAAGAAGGAAATATCAGAAATATTATGAATGGGCTCAAGATTCTCTGCCATCACAAACAATCCCCACACTAACTCCTGGCAGATCAGAAGTGTGTGGAACAGCATGTCTGAGAATAGGCTCTCTGACGCACTTGCTCCCGAGCACCAGCTGTAGAGCCTTGGCAACGTGATGCCGCGCTCCAGCTCCTTCTTCCTTCACGTGCTCCATTTGATTTATGGGATAAACCATTTTTATTCTTTTTTAGTCCATGAATTCATTTCAGTAGATGCATCAGCCTGTCTGGAAACAAAGTGCCATAGGCTGATTAAGCCAAACACACATATATACTGCAATAGCTGTGAAGCTTTTAAACTTCCTTTTCAGAATATGAATATGAATCAGAAAATGATGCTTGCCTTGAACTAATGAAGGAGAACTAATTATTTTATTTAACTGTCAAAGTTTGTCAGGTCTTGGCAGGTTTAGTTTGAGGTACTTTGTGAATCTGTAGGTCTTTATTTTAGTTTTTTGTGCATTTGGGAGATGATTTTATATTATTGCACTTGAGGTATACAATTTTTATTTTATTTTGTTATTTTACTTTATTTTATGCATTTGGCAAACACTCTTATTGCAAGGTATACTTTTATTTAATATTTTATTTTATTATTTTTTTGGTTTTATTTTATTATCATTTGACAGATGCTTTTATATTATTGCACTTGAAGTATACAATTTGTATTTTATTTTATTTTATTTTACTTTACTTTATTTGGGAGATGATTTTATATTACTGCACTTGAGGTATACAATTTTTATTTTATTTTTTATTTTATTTTGTTATTTTACTTTATTTTTTGCATTTGGCAGACACTCTTATTGCAAGGTATACTTTTATTTCATATTTTATTTTATTATTTTTTTGGTTTTATTTTATTATTATTTGACAGATGCTTTTATATTATTGCACTTGAGGTATACAATTTGTATTTTACTTAACTTTACTTTACTTTACTTTACTTTACTTTACTTTACTTTATTTTAGCCCCTAAACAACACTTTTAAACAAAACGAACTGTGGTTTGTCACTTTACATGCTGTTCTTGACTGGAATAAGCTGCTGCGTGGACCACACTTTTTCGCCATTAGTCAACAGTCAATCTATGTAAAATTAATCACCAACTCCTCACTTTTATGGGTTTATAAATGGAGTATTCCGTTTTCTGTGTTTTCCTGCCTTTTATCCACCCCCGTGTAATGTGCATTTTTCCATTATTCCTAACCTCGCAACTTTTCCCCAAAGAAAAAAAAAATAATCACAGTTTTCAACCACAAGATGTGAGCGAGGGGCTGCGTGCTGTAAACGTTTCCCTTGGGATTGTTTGTTTTGCATTATTGCCACTGGAAACAGAACTTTATGAGTCTTCATGTTTAACAGTAAAAGTGGAATCAGACACATGCGATGACCTCACCCTGATCACGAATCATGGGCTTCATTACAGAACTGACTGGAGTGTTGTGTTCTTTCGGTTGTAGCAAAATAAAAGCGACATGGGCTGGTTAAACTGATTTTAGAACAGTGTTAAAAAAGCAACCAGCTGCATGGCTAACCAAGCTTATCTACCAGTGAAGTGTAGGGGGAGAGCTGCAGCGCTCTGGTCTACATAAATGTTCATGCCTGGAAGTCCCAGACCACAAACCTCCCCAAATTCCCTTAATCCCCCCCAGGTGAGGACGTGGGCGGGGGGGG
>NW_015539833.1:28238-46433 GCF_001515605.1 Sinocyclocheilus anshuiensis | reverse complement strand
GGGGGGGGGGGGGGGGGGGGGGGGGGGGGGGGGGGGGGGGGGGGGGGGGGGGGGGGGGGGGGGGGGGGGGGGGGGGATGAGCTGGATTCCCCCCTCAAAGTTTCCCTTAGTAGCAGTGAAATCATCTTTAAAATATTAACTAGTATTCTCAGGACGGACATAGTGCCGTGTCACAGCATTTAGCCTGTGCAGCCTTGGGGATTCCCAGCGGAGTCAGAGAATTCGTTTTTTTAATGTGTGTTTTTGTTTACTCTGTCTATGCGACTTTCATCAGTTCAGAGACTGTCTGAATATTTGAGCACATAAAAGAAACACTCTCCTGTTTCAGTCTGCGAATGTATGTGAGTCGCACTGAGTCACTGGCCTTCCCCAGAGCTGGACTGCTTAGTCTGTTCATGTGTACTTGCACTTCAGTCCTCGAATATACTCAGGGCATTGCATGTATGTGTGTGTTTGAATTTGTGCTTGTCTTAATGAGAAAGAAAGGGAGAAAGTGGCACATTTCACAAAGCCATACATAGCTTTGTCTCACAAATCTATCTATCCATCCATCCATCATCTAATCTAATTGCTATTTATATTGCTTCACATTTTTTGTATCATGCTACAAATAAAATAACAAATCAAATACATATATATGTAATGTTATATTTAACATTACTTGTAATATCAAAATATTATTTTTTATTAATATTTCATATTAAAATGTATCATTACTGGAAATAAAATATAATGTAAAAACAAACACACACTATTTTCCACAAAATGTAATTTTATTTTTTTATATTACACTATTACATAATATGTGCAATATTACACGTTATGACAAAATGGCATATATATATACTGTATATATGATGTAATTTAATATGACTTATAATATAAAAATATAAAACTACAATATTACAAAAGATCTTTTATATTTAGTTTTCAAAAAAAAAAACATTTAGATTTTTTTTGTCTTTATTTGTTGTTTATATGTCGTTTAGTTATTTATTTAGTTTTTACATTTTTCATTTAGCTGGCATGGCGTTTAGAATAACAATCAACCAGTCAGTCAATCAATCAATCAATCAATCAATTGATCAATCAAATAATTATCTCCTTCTGTTGCGATGTCCGTCATTGTTTTTTTGTCTTTAGCTCATCTTTGTCTCACTGATCAGGTGGGTGTGTGTTTATGTATACATGTCTTAACTAATACATTCTGCTCTTTATGAAGAGACACTGAAATATGTGTTCAATCCCAAATACAATCATGTGGCCAATTTAATGATTCATCACCAGCTGTAGACCCTTTAATCATGAGAAGATCTTGACTCGGACTCTCTTCATCAGTCTGCAGGGTCTGAGAACATCAGGGTGTCAGATTTTGGAAAATAGAGCCATGCGTGTGAGTGACTCAGGAATGTGTTGGCGTTGGAAAAATGTGTGGAAAAAAATAAGTCTGATTGGATCCTGAGGTGTAAATTGTTTCCAATCAAACCATTTGAGAGGCTTGCCAAAAAACAGCATTGAGAGCAAACCCAGCAAACAACATGTTTGTTTACTCAAGAAAGCCCGGTGTTCAGCTGGGAGATTTTGTCGAGAGGTTTTGGAAAAGAGAGTGGAACATCTGATGACTTCTGGAAATGTCAAGGGGATTTAAAGCATGTGGGTATTTTGAAAGCTTTTTTTTGCGTTAAGTGCATCTCATGGGGCTTTAAAGCTCATGTTTTGAGACTAATTTTACTGTCTTTATATTTGAGATCCTTAAGAACCCTGTGATGTGTGCTCAAAAATAACACTAATCAAATGAACTCTCCTTTCCCGTGACATAATTTTATGTTCCTGTGAGTGACTGGTGAGAGACTTTCAATGTAGGTAACTTAAAATCGAGGACCCTGATGTATGTTAAGTAACAGATTTTTTTTTTGTTAGAATCAGTTCTCATGAGATTAGGAAAAATCATAAAATGTCAACCTTGAATTTCATGTATTTTTTTAGGTCAAAAGTGCTTTGGGGTTCCAACAGAGCATGAAGTTTATCACGGCTGTGTTTGCATGTCTATATTTTGTTTAGGAAAATGGTGATGTTGAGCAATCGATAGAATTTGAGTAAACAAAATAGCTCACCCAGAAATTAAAATGTACTCATGCTCAGGCCATCAAGATGTAGACGAGTTTGTTTCTTCATAGAAACAGATTTGGAGAAATTTAGTATTGCATCACTTGCTCACCAATGGATGCTCTGCAGTGAATGGGTGCCGTCAGAATGAGAATCCAAACAGCTGATAAAAACAGCACAATAATCCACAAGTAATCCACACCACTCCAGTCCATCAGTTGATGTCTGGTGAAGCAACAGCTACATTTTTAATAAACAAATCCTCATTAAGGCATTTTAACTTTAAACAACGATTCTGGCCAAAATATCCACAGTCCACAATCAATAATAACACTTCCTCCAGTGAAAAAGACCATCTCCTATTGTCATCTCGCATCAAAATCCACCAGCATATTTGTTTAGAGCTGTTATGGACTGTTTTCACTTGTAAACGGAGCTTGATCTGTGCATATTTCTCTCCTGATTCATTTGAGGAAGCAATATTACAGATCGAGACTTTATTTATTCTAGCCGGAAGCAATGGTTTGAAGTTAAAAACGTCTTGCATGCAGCTTTTCACTTCACTAGATGTTAACTGATGGACTGGAGTGGTGTGGATTACTTGTGGATTATTGTGATGTTTTTATCAGCTGTTTGGACTCTCATTCTGACGGCACCCATTCACTGCAGAGCATCCATTGGTGAGCAAGTGATGTGATTTTTGTCTTCCAAAATCTGTTCCAATAAAGAAACAAACTCATCTACATCTTAGATGGCCTGAGGGTGAGTCCATTTTCAGCAAATTATTGTTTTTGGGTGAACACTTCCATCAACAAACACTGGTTTGAGACAGACCTCTGCGTGCTCCTTCTACAGACATGGTAAAGTCGAAGACTCATCCCTCCATAATTTATCCTTGAGACTGGAAGACAAACCGACAGTGACAGTGAGCAATTGTTTAGAGCACAGTCGTGCCATGTTTGTGACCAACAATGTGCCTACAGCATCTGACAAGCGCTGGCAATACGCCTTATAGAGAATGACAGACAGCACAAAAAACCTCCGACTCTTCACTACGTCAGTCTGCATGTCACCACCACCTCCTTAATGAAGGGTACATAGCAATTCTGACAGCATGCTGGGTGATGTTTACAACCTTTAGAATGGTAATTTCTTCCATCGTTTTGTTAACCCTTGTAATTACTTCTAACCAGTTGGATACTATTGTCTTGTTAGAACTTGCAATTTTAGTCTCTGGGGAGCCTGTGGTGGAAAACTACAGTAGATTTGATTTTTCCTAGACTGAGGATGGTAGTCTAAAACCATCTTTTTTTCTATTTTCTCTGTGCTTTAAATTTAGCTATCACCTCTCTCAGCCTGAAGTAGATGAAACAGGATGTTTATTTCATTAATGGGTTGTTCAAATAAGTTGAGATCACACTTTTCAAAATGGAGATACTTTAAGCTTGGCACTGCATTACAGAAAAAAAAAAGTCCAGTAAGGATGCATAAAACTGATCAAAGTTACAGTAAAGACATTTATGATGTTACAAAAGATTTCTATTTCCTTTGAACTTTCTGTTCATCAAAGAATCCTGGAAAAAATGTATCATGGTTTCCACAAAAATATTAAGCAGCAAAAATGTTTCTTGAGCAGCAAATCAGCATATTAGAATGATTTCTGAAGAATCATGTGACACTGAAGATTGGAGTTATGATGCTGATAATTCAGCTGTGCATCACAAGAATGAATTACATTTTAAAATATATTAAAATAGAAAACAGTTGTAAATTATTTCACAATATTACTGTTTTTACTGTATTTTTGATCAAATAAACGCCACTTTGATGAGCTTAAGAAACTTCTTTTAGAAACATTTAAAAATCTTAAAAATCTACCCCAAAGTTTTGAATGGTGTATATTATCATGTTTAATTATCATGAATGATTTCTGACAATGTTGTGGCAATGTGTTTTTGAATACATTTAAAAGCATAAAGAGCCTCTAATATTATTATAAATATGGTATTAATTAATAAGATACACCCTTTTCCTCATTATTATTTATGATTTTATTATTTTGTTATTTTAATAACTGAAACCCTGTTCACAGGGTAACATGTAGACAATTAATGCATGTAGAGAAAATGCATGTACTGTAGATGCGTGCAGAGAAACAATGCTAGAAAAATTGCAAGACCATGCAATGGCCAAAGATGTCCGTCTGATGCAAGTAAAACATAAATGCAAGAATGCATCCTATTTGCATGGCACCTTTTCTTCATTTACAATTACATTTAGTCATGTAGCAGACGATTTTATCCAAAGCGACAATGGAAGCGATCAAAATCAACAAGAGAGCAATGATATGCAAGTGCTATAACAAGTCTCAGTTAGCTTAATGCAGTATACGTAGCATTTATTTTGTAAGATAAGAATGAGAAAACGTATTCAGGGTTGACGCTGTATTTCATGATTCACAAATGAAAGCAAGGCTGTGAGGGACACGTTTAATGTGTTGTACTGTTGTGTTGCTGCCTGGGTGTTACGATATGTCTAACAGACTATATGTGTATCTCTCACAACCTTGCTTTCATTCGCTTAAATTATATGGCGTCCTCACTGATTGAGGTCCGTGAAGGCTTGGTGTGTTTGCCTTGAGCAGTAATGTTAGTTTGGCGATGGTGTGACTCAATCATTTTCGCAATCCCCACCACCTCTGTCACAATCATTTTGACGGGAACCGGGTGTGTTTTTGCCTATATGAAGAGCAGAGCTGGGTCAGCCTGTTTGGTAGATGTTTGTGTGTGTGTGAATGCGTGTCAACTGTCTCAGGGTCCGTGTCTAATTATCGCTGCTGGCCTGTAGAGAGTTGGACTGGGTGCACACACAGTGGCCCTTTGTTCGTCTGTGTTGTTTGGGATTTAAGTGTAAAGTAATATGTTGTCAAGATGGAAAAATAAAAGCGTGTTTGAAAGTTTTTAGTTGGATCCCTATTTACTATTCATTGCCATACGTTACTTTTCATGGCAACTGCTTCTTCACCTTGTGACTAACATTTTAAGTAGGTAACATTCAATAAATACCTTATTAGTGCTGTTTGCATCATCAAGGCAAGCATTATAATCATTATTGCTCATACTTAGGGTTGGAGATTAGAACAACATTAAACTTCAGTGCATAATTTGCATTGCTTGTGTTTGTGCTACACCCATTGGGACTGATGGTTTCATGAAGAACCTTTAAAATCCATGCAATCTTTCCACTGCAAAAAAGCTTCTTTAGATTAATAAAATGCTCTTCACACCAAGATAAAATGGTTGTTTTAAGATCTGTTGACTGAAAGGTTCTTTAGGGAACCAAAAATGGTTCTTATATGATTCTTCATGTGGTTTTGTTGAGGAGAGCTGTGATGTTACTTTTCATGTTTAAGCTTACAATAACAGTAAATGATTAAGAAAAGATGAAAAAGGTGAAAACAATCCATAGACTTGAAGAAGTGAGCTGAAAATGCCTGCAAATTTTTTTTGGGTGTAATGTATCTAATGTATCTAGGTTGATCCAATGATTTTAAAGTATGATTCTGACTTTAAAGCAATTAATCAATCATGCAAATATTTTTATTTATTGCATAGAGACCAGAATAGCATAGAGACTTTGGGGGTGGATCTTTTGATGCGAGTAAGAAACCAGCCTGGAAAGCATGGGCAAGCACCAGTCACATTTTCTTATGTAAAAATGATTTTAAAAATCTAGCTGGTAAATGTAAAAATCTTATAAATTGTCTTATAAAGCAAATCTGCAGTTAAGTACCAATACAGCCACAAGCACAGAGATGGTGACAGAAGTCTCACATCAAGCATCACAGTAAAACCAGAAAGTGATATTAGGAACAGAATAATCACACTTTTCTAGTCACACTGAATGGGAGGAAGCGGGTGTTAGATTATCCAGCTTGTTTTCTTGGTGAAAAACTGAAAAACAAACTGAAAAACTGAAAAGTTTTACAGCTGTTCTAGGTGGTTGCTAGGGTGTTCTGGTGTGGTGTGGATTACTAATTTAAGTTGATTACTAATTTAAAAGAGTCCATCCCTTAGTAGTATTTGGGGAAAATGTATTTGTGACTTTTCTGATCAATTTGAAAAAAAACAAAGCCTACACAATTTGGCTGAAATTTTTTTTTATTTATATATCAATATGGTGATGACAACAACAACAACAATACTAATAATATGATTATTATTAATAAATAAAATATTAAACACAAAAATAAATTTATATTTCACATTAAAATGAAAACATGTATTTATTATTATTATTCGATTATTATACTATTATTACTATTACTATTATTACTATTTCATATTAAAATAAAAAAGAAAATACAATAATAATAATTTCATTTTACAGTGTCACTGTAGCATTACAGTACTAATATTTATGACTTTGTTTATGCTGCTGCACAATTTGGCTAAACTTTGATTTATCAGTATGACTAATAATAATAATAATAATAATAATTTTTTACTCTAAAATAAAAAGATGTATTTACAAAATTCTTTTTTCGTCTTTAAAATTGCATGTCAATTGCTTTAAAAAAAATAATACCTCACCTCTCTTCAACAAGACTCATGATTTCAGGTATGTTTTCAGAGTTGCACACAAGCTCTTAATGCTGAGGCTTTGGGTTTTGTTTAAAGGTCTCATATTGTCAAAACTGAAATTTCCTGGCTTTTTTCATGATAATAAGTCTAGGTGCTATGTAACTACCATATAAGTTTCAAAACAGTCAGTCCACAGTAAAATGCACACAGCCTGCAGAAGGTAGCTGTGATATTTCACGAACCGTTGTGACTTCCGTAAAAAGTTGACGTCAGAACTACACAGTCACCGCCTTCAGTCACCACCCCAAGCACCGCCCACCGTCCCACTCTCCTTTTGCAAACCCCCAGACAACATCGCCTCGATGCTATTGCTGAGCAACAACAACACGGAAACATGTCAAAAAGGTTAACTTTAACCAGGAAACCAGATCAGCCGACCTGTAACGTTACACTCTCACTCAAAGGATGGACGATCTGACAGGATTGTTACTATGAGGTGGATCACATCTAACGTGTATAGTAAAGACAAACTCACCGTGTCTATCTAGTCATGATGAAGATGTATATACATTTCAATTTCAGCAGGCAACTATTTTTACAGCTACATTATTGTTCCAGCCGCAATTAATCACAACAATGTATATACAATTACAAATGATTATATATAAATCATCAGTTTGTTGTTTTACACACATGCACACAGACATTAGTTCATACACGACATAGTCGTGAGATGCAAGAAATCGTCTCAGGTTACTTGTGTAACCATGGTTCCCTGAGTAGGGAACGAGACACTGCGTCCTCTAGGGGTCGCTATGGGGAACGCCTCGTCGTGACCCGTGTCTGAAGCATGCATTGAAAAAACACCAACTCATTGGCCGGCGACAGCCATGACGTCACTACCGGTGCGACTATAGCGGGTCACGACGAGGCGTTCCCCATAGCGACCCCTAGAGGACGCAGTTCGAAGTTCCCATGAAAGGGAACTGTATACGCACCCATAACAACAAAAGACAAGACTTTATTGAACCTTTTCTGATAAGAAGTGTGCGCTGCAAACGCGAGCATTTTTGACGATCGTTTCTGTCCAGTCCGCTCGTTTTATCGCGTTTAACCACTGCTGTTGTCGTTTTTTTGTCTGGCAGTGGCAGCAGATATGCAATATAAAGGTGTACTATGAATTTTAACACTATATTTTAATATATGAAAAATAGTGCACTGTTAATTCCCGGGTTTCTGTTGCTGTGGTTGTACTTGTTGTGATGTTTTTATTCTAGCAGTTGGTTTTTGGTACTTATACTGCAAATATATATTCTTAAGGACATCAAAACCTAAAATAAAACTCCAGAAAGGTGTAAAATATGTGACCTTTAAATCTTTAATCCTAAGCATGATCAATAGCAATAGTGAAGATTTCCTTTGCAAATGTCACTAATTACACTTGCAGTCAGAAAGTATCCAAATGGCTTCTCTGATCTCGGGATTATTTCTCAGATGTGTTTGTGACCCCTCGCTGCCTTTTTCTTAAGTTTGTGTTTCTCACCTCCTGTCAGGCCAGACAGTGGCGTTTTCAGCATGGATATTTCCTCCCTCCTCCTAAGGAACTGTTTATGTTGTGTCTTGGATGGGGTTTTTCCAGGGCTATTTTGGTCAGATAAACAGTGTGGTGTGGGTGGGATCGCTGAAGAGCAGCACCCACGCGCACGCCCTAGGGAGGTGAGGAAACGACTTCAGGACGTGAACCAGCATGGGCGAGACATTACGGAGTGTGCAAAAATAGACATGTTTCCATTCCACCTCAATGTGCCCTCAGGGCGGAAATGACCGGATAGATTCTCCAAGGACACGGCCAGATGAAACAATACGGCAGAGAATGGGAGGTTAATAAGTCAGACAGGTTAATACCAGCTTAGTCTTTTTGGCATATAGCTCTATTTTACAGGTTGATTTCAACTATCTAATGAATAGTAAAAAATACTAAAAATACCAGTGCAGTTCATTTTAGGCCATTTTTTTAAACGCTGTATTAATTCTATTGTAAAAACACTACCTGAAACCTCTCAGAACTCAACCTCCCCAATTAAAAACAGATGCCAATATCAAAACTAAGATGCCAAATTGGCCAAATCTTCAGAATGCATACAATTACGAGGAGCAGACCCAAATTCAAGCCTTTATTCAATGATCATCATCTGCATCCTCAGCAGCGTCAAATCACGTGCTTGTTACACAAATTGTCAAAATTGTCAAGATGCTTTACAGCAGTCAAATCAAATGCTCATTGGCTCTCACCTTTTTCATCACAGATTGCATCATGCCGTGTTTTCAGGTGATGTGCATCTAAATGAGAAACAGTGCTGTCAAAGATTACAGGCTCTGTACAGTTGGGGGTATCTGCTCTGTGTGAGAAAAATGTTCTTAGGAAGTTCTTGACTGTCTTAGATGATACATCTCACATTTTGTATTTAGAATTTGAACTGCTCCCCTCAGGCAGACGATATAGGGAGGACTGTTAGAGCTTCTAGATCTTTTGTTTCAAATGCAGTCTTGATTGTAAACAATTATTTGAAACATAAAGATAAAGGTGTACTATGAATTTTAACACTATATTTTAATATATGAAAAATAGTGCACTGTTAATTCCCGGGTTTCTGTTGCTGTGGTTGTACTTGTTGTGATGTTTTTATTCTAGCGGTTTTTGTCTGTTTGTGAGGTTGATGCTGTATAAATTGCCCTGTGAAGGGACAAATAAAGATACTACTATTTCACAGAATGGATTGAGATAATATATTTAGCGATTAACAACTTATATTCTTATATTCTATGTTTTTCTTTATATATTTAAGAAAAGGTTATAGTTAGGTTTAGCGGTAAGAGTGGGATTAGCGATTCAAAATATCTTTTTAATTCTATATTTTATCATTTTCCTGCACATTTCTGTCTGTTACGTTTTGTATGTTCTTTTTGTATTCTTTCTAAAATGGTTATGTTTAGGCTTGGAGGACTAATTAAGAACCACACCTTTTAGAAAGTTAGAAAGTTATTTATGTGTCATGGCTTATTGTAATTTATCAATCCCTTTCTCTGTCTCGGTGTCTTGCACGCTTCTGAAGGACACCCAGACTGTGAATGCTGGCGTGGCTGTCTGCTTTTTTCTTTTTTTAAGTTCGAATATTCTGAACTTGGCATCTTGTAAAGTCTCTAAATTTCCCACATCTCTCATTTCAGTAATGCAGATAATGGGAGAAACCCTGAGAAAGTAGTCTGCCATTCCAAGAAGTTGGGACCTGTTCATTCTTTCTGTTATCCAAATATGGGTGTACCATTTTTGCTTGATCTGTTAATTTTTTTTATTTTTTTATTTGTAGTGTTTATGTATGTGATGTCACTTAAAGGGAATGTTTGAGTTACTTAAGTTACTTGTTTACTTAAACTGTTTATCTGATAACAGGCATCACTATTTCCAAAAGGTGAGTGTGAGTGTGAGTGTGAGTGTGAGTGTGTGTGTGTGTGTGTGTGTGTGTGTGTGTGTGTGAGATAGAGGGTGGTTTTCAGTTTTGCACAAGTTTTGTCTGAGCTTCACAGCCAAGAAAAACACCTGCATATCTATAATTACACACATATAAGCACACAGTTTATACTGACACCTGTGTTATTGTCCTCAGACCAGGGTCAGATATTGACCAAGATATTCACATTTTATTTTGTTTTGTTTTGTTTTATAGCAAAGCAATTGTATGTTATATTTCATTATTTACAGCACCTTTTATATTTGAATTTGGTTTGATTTTATAGAACCTCTGATTGAGAATTTATTTCGATTCAATTAAAGCATTCAACATCTATGGATAACATGCAGTGTTTTTTATACGGTTACGGTAAAAAGCCCTCATAAACATTTAAATGGCCCTTAAAATCAATTCCAATTAATAAAAAAAAAATCTCAGACATGTTAGATTTGTACAATGTGTGTGCATGTGTATTTGAGAGTGCCGGTGATTTTGATGTCTGTCTGTGTGTGTGTGTGTGTGTGTGCGTGCGTGTGTGTGTGTGCGTGTGTTTGTGGTGGAGTTAGAATGAGGTCACCATTCTACTGAACTCAGGAATTATAAAATGACACACCCTATTACTGACAAGACAATGGCCCTTCAGCCTTTAATCTCACACACACGCATGCACACACACACACACACACACACACACACGCGCACACTTCCCGACATCTACGAGATTCAGAAGAGCATTTGATTGGTATTCAGTCTCTTATCAGACCACTGCTTGTGGGGGCTTCAAACATACAGACTTGAAGCTGTATCCTCAGATCATGATGCTGATTTTGGGGTCAAGTATCCATCTGTCCATTTCAGTCTCAGTCACTCTGATAATTGGGTATATATCGAATTTCAAGAGCAGCTCATTTGCAAGCCAGCACTGTATTGATATTGCTCAAACATTCTTTTTTATTAAGCAGTAGATTTAGTTTGAACTTCTTAAGTCAGTTTGAACTTTTTGTAGTTAATTTCACTCTATTGTGCGCTATCTGTTTAGTTAATCTTCCACTGACTAACTAATTGACTTTATTAGAATGTTCAGTAAAATGTGTGAATGTTCTATCGTGTATATTTTTTAAATTGAATATGTATTTGTATCATTGTAATATTTGCATATTCTGATTGGTCTTTTCTTTCTGGTGCAGCATTTTATTTGCATTTTATTTACATTGGACCAAAGCCTAAAACTTAAGCTTACCCTAATGTTAACTCTAATCTTTTGCTGTGTCGCAAACATTGGTATCTGCTTTCATTAGAATTTAGTTTTCGATGTCACTTTATTGCCATTGTATGTTGTTGTGCATTGGTTGGCATTGTGTGGTTAACCTGACTTGGGTTGGCATCCATGTGCGTCTACTGTCACATCATCGGATGTGTTTTGGCCTCGTCTCCACCGAGGACAGCTCAGTTTGACACATGAGGTGCAACTGAGCCATGATTGGCCAAGTCACATGTCACACTCTAGTCCTGCTGCTCGAGTCAAGTGACAAATGCTCTGATGTTGATGTACACAAAGTCAAGGCAAATTCAAAGGCTATGGGGTTGGGCTAGACGAGTGGGGACTGTACATTCCGTTTGCAACAGATACTCATTAGGAGGGTTTGCAGAAACAATCACACTAAGCCCATGTATGCTGCATTTAATGGTTCAGCGATTAAATGCTTAATGCATAATCTCTGATGGGCGGCAGGAAAATAAATGACATGCATTGTTCATTTTTGGGTTAAGCCACACCTGCAGATTACTAAGTAATTACAAACAAAATATGGTGGAACAAAAATAAGATGGTGTTTTGTTATAGTCATATAAAAATTATTGTTCACTAACATTTAATCCTGCTTTGCCCGAATAAGTGCAAGCAGACGGTGTCAGCGATCATGTTCCTTACACATTGAGCCTTGGTGCTTATCCAAATGATGCAGGTTCAAATCTGGACTTCTGTGTACGAATCCTTTCCCCCTTTTACCCCATTAGGTTCCAGTTAATTTCTAATGTACATGTCTTAAAAAGAAACAAAAATGAAGAAGGATATGAACTGAAAGCCAAATCACAAGTAAACTGAATTCATCTTTAAATTCAGTCACTGATCGAAAGTATGAATCATCTGTGGCTCGGTTTAAATCCGGGTGACTTGAGCCGCACTGTCTGTTAAGGACAGGTGACAACAAGTTCAGAAATACTCACATTCCAATATTGTTTCATTTATGGAAGTAAAATTTTGATTCTTGATTTTATTTCATGACATTCAAAGTAACCTCTCAATGAAACCTCACAATGAGAGTCTACTTGTGTTGTAAAATAATACAAAAAAATCATTTAAAAAACTGAAAATACAGTGAAAAACAGATTTTAAAATATAAATTGAACATAGAAAGATTTTGGAAAGTTAAAGCATGTTAATGTTAAAATAAATAATAAATCACTAATCAAATCAGCAAATATGTAATCTTGACACTGAAATATCTCAATGTTTTACAATATCATCAAACTCTGTTCACTCGTGTTCAATTTTCCATTTCTTTTTTATATACAAATAAAATAAGTCATTCTATACTTGAGAAATGGAAATGCAGTTTGTGTAGGTGAACAGAGATGTGAGTGAGAACAAAGAGACAATAGGACATAAACTGATAATGACTCGCGATTACAGTGATGAAGCTTGACGGCTTACAAACTCACAAACAACTGCTGAATCAGTGCTCATGTCACTTTAACCAGGGACAGGGACAGGGACACACACACACACACACACACACACACACAGGTTTGTTTTTGTGAAAAGTGGGGACATCCCATAGGCGTAACGGTTTTTATACTGTACAGACCGTATATTCTATTGCCCTACACCAACCCTACCCCTAAACCTACCCCTTACAGGAAACTTTGTGCTATTTCAGATTTTCAATACACTCCATTCTGTGTGATTTATAAGCGTTTTGAAAAGTGGGGACATGGGGTAATGTCCTGAAAAGTCACCTTCTCCTTGTAATACCTATGTCATACCTTTGTCATTATACAAATTTATGTCCTCATTTGTCACAAAAACGCGCACACGCACACACACACACTGTCTGCACATATAGACATATCTAAATAGACTAAGTTTATAGTAAAGAGGAAAGTATACTAAATACATACATGCCTATAAAAAAGGTCCCAAATATTATTTGGACACTTAAGTTGCACTTAAAATATATTAACTGTTTTAATATGATAACATAATATTAATAAGTGGTATGTGCCAATAAATAATTCTTAAATTAGCTTTTCTTAGAACTAACTTCACTTTTCTGAGTAATTTTTGTAAAAAAAAAAAGAAACAGCTAACACACTCATATTTTGATTGATTTCAGTAGAATGTTGCTGTCAGTATGTTGCTAAGATAACAAAACATTTCTCTGAAGCGTAAAAACAAAACACACAAATATTGTGCAAATGGTGAAATCTTCACAGGATATTGTGCCACTCAAAAATTTTTACATAAAAGGTGTGTGTGTGTGTGTTTTTGTGACATATGTGGACACAAATTTGTATAATGACAAGGGTATGACATAGGTATTACAAGGAGAAGGTGACTTATGAGGACATTACCCCATGTCCCCATATTTCAAAATGCTTATAAATCATACAGAGTTAGTTTTTTTGCGAAAGTAAAAATGCACAACATTTCCTGTAAGGTAGGGTTAGGTGTAGGGTTGGTGTAGGGCAATAGCACATACAGTTTGTACAGTATAAAAACCATTACACCTATGGCCCCACAATTCACAAAAACAAACGTGTGTGTGTGTGTGTGTGTGTGTGTGTGTGTATTAAGCAGGAAACAGTGGGTGTTTGGGCGTGTTTGGCAGGTTCAATGTTCATACCTGTGTAGGTGTGATATTTGATTGCTGCCACTGCAGTTTAACTGGTTTAGTTAGAAAGACCAGATGTATGTTATGAAAATAGATTCCTTTCATGGAATCCCAAACATTTCCTTTCTTAAAATAGAGATTCCAGGAAATAAACCGTCTTTCCTGGGATTCGCTCGCATTTGAAGAACATCACTGAGAGTGGAGCCTTTTAAGTTTCTAGGTTTCTCAGAGCTGAAGTCATCGTAGTTTGATAAACTTCTACAGTGGTGAACGGAAACTATAAGAAATCCTTTTTTTTGAGCTCCCATTTGCTGCAATACCAAAGAAAAAATGACAGTAGCATTTCTGTGATTTTCCAAAAGTGGAAAAAATTGAGCGATTGATTAAGTTGGTCAGAGTTTGTTGCTCCCTCAAGTTGTTGTATTAGAAACACTCATTCAGCAGTATTATTTTTTTTTTTGTTCAAAATGAAAATATAAAAAAATTATAAATTTACAATGTTAATAACTGGAAATGTGTCATTAGTTTAAAAAATTTTTAAAACTAAAGAGTTTGGGTCTCTGCTTTCAACTCTGCTTTCAAATTTGTGCATTCATTTTATTAAGAAATAAAGAAATATTCTCTGAATTAATTTACTATTGCTTTATCCTCCAGGGACTGATCATTTTTATTAAATGTTAATAAGCAATGTTCTTTTGGATGCCAGGGTGGGGTATCGTTTCGTCCTCGGGCTGCTGAGGCGAGGTCATGTGGTGATGCTGCGGGGACGTCCATGAGCATGTGTAAAGTGTGTGTGTGCTTGGAGGATGCTGTCAGTTCACATCAGCACACCTCTCTGGACATATGGGACAGGGGGACGCTGACCCTGCGGTTACCCAGCTGCAGTGAGGGGCCTCTGGGGCTCTGGGTGGCCCACGTCCCCCCCCAGAGAGCCTCGCAGCTGGATGACTAGGAAATATCTTGTTGCAATTTCTTGGTATCTTGTTTTTTCTTTGGTGGTGTTCAGTGGTGAAAAGAGTGCTGTGTACTGACATTTGCACACTGCACTTGGAAAACTTTCATATATATTTCACAGTAAAAAAAGTCCATAAAATAGAGTTAATAGTGTTAATATGAAGTAATTTTCCTTATTGATTTTTTTAAACATATTCTTTCCTGTTTCCCCTGAAATGTCTGTAAACTGTTTTCTTACTGTGTTGTATTACAGATATGATCTATGAAAGCAAGTCTCCGTAGCTAATGAAGTCTTGCTTCTTTAATAAATTTATGTTGCTTTAAGGATTTTCAGAAGCGACACAATGTAATTTTCACTGGGACACAATGTAATTGAAATCTCATAAATAAGTAACTTTTTGTAGTAAAGGTGAGATGACCAAAAAAATAAATAAAAAAAATAAAACCCATGCAAAATAATTACTTGGTTGAAAATCTTTTGTTGTAGCACTATGAACAGATATTTGTTAGAAAAAAATAAATAAATAAAAATACACAAAAATCACCATAACATTTATATTATACTAATATTATGCATTTTACTTTGTTTATTTTTTTTGTTGTAGCACTATAAGCATTTGTTAGAAAATAAAAATATATATTAAAAATGCTGAAAAAGCATCATAACATTTATACTATAGTAATATCATATTGTAGATGTAAAAAAATTCAATTAGATTTAAAAATACAATAAATAGTTATGCTGTTGAAACCTTTTTTGTAGCACTATGAACAGATATTTGTTAGAAAATAACATATATTAAAATCAATAATACACAAAATTCACCATAAAATGTATACTATACTAATATTATGCTTTATTATTATTATTATTAAAATCTACAATAAATGATGTAACCTTTTTTGGCCGCAGATCTGTGGCTGTTTGAATCTTTTCTGTCACAGGATTGTTTCTGTCAGCGTCAGCAGCAGCAGCTAAATGAAAATGAACATAATAAAGGTAAACACTCAAAACTGGCTCTATGATTTAAAGACTTGCTCACACAAGTCACAACTGAGTCCCATTACCTCAGTCTCAGCTGCACTGCTGTTTACAAACACGGTAAGCACAATCCAGTTTTAGCCAGCTAAAGTTACAAAACTCATTAACATTTTATTTTTATTATAATTTTATATATTTTATTAATGAAGAAATTATCCAACACGATCTACAACACTTTAGTTTTCTATTCCAGGAAAACAAACCAAAAATATTGATTGACTCATCCTGCACTCACTGATGAATATACTAATTATGTCAAATAAATCACCTCTATGTTTAATGTTTTCACTTTTATCAAAATTGACGTGGCATTGTATTCAAGGTACATTCCCATCAAACCCATGACCTTGCTGCTAGTGCTCTGTTGTTTGAGCTGCAATAGTGTTTGACTTTGAATGCTGTTTAACTAGCAACAGCAAATGGAAAATCATGGCTAACGGTTGTGACATAAACTAAAACCTATAGAGTGATGCAGAGTGACATATTTTTGTAAGCCAAAACTGAGTTAGTACTTCAGCATATCTGCTTCTATCGTCCTGAAGTCAGTGGATTTTTGGTTAAAAACTGAAATAAGGTCTGTGGTGATCATGAGCTCAAGATATTTTTATATTTTATTCTACGACATATAATACATCCGTAAAACCAGTGATTTATTTAAGCTTTTACTTGTCTTGAAAAAGGCAGTTACTAACAAGCGTCTAATGGGTCTAAAGAGGTTGTCGGTGACTTTAAACGTTGTCACACTGAACAGGTAAACTCATCTACTCAGTTGCTTTCACAGCCTCTTTGTGCTTATTGCGATGCTTTTATATTCTAACTGTTCTAACTCAAACTTTCAGGGAAAATGTTTTTTAAACAAAGTCTGAAAGAGTTGTCGGGAGGTTAATGGTGGTGACGTTGAAGTCATGTGACCGTGGTGTAGTTCGTTTATAGCTAACGTTTGGCTTTTTACTTCTGCCGATTGTATTTGAGAAGATTATCATAATGAAAAAAAAATGTGTAAGAATCATAAACTTTTGTTGGTCACAGAGCTTATTTTCTGCAATAATCCAAAAGCCAATGGAAAAATCCTACTGGGTCCTTCATTATGTCTCCCCCCAAAACTTCTGGTTTTAATAGGAAGTACATTGATACAGGAAGGACACTCTTCTTCAACAACTGTCAATTCCTCAATTAATGTGATCTTCATCTGTTTTGTCCTTCTCATATTATACACACTAGTGCATGATGTTTTAGCACACTGGTTGTATGCACACACTCAGCGATTTCGACACTTGGATGATGCTGATGATGAGTGGGTTTACAGTGCTTTACAGTGTTTGCGCGTGTGTTATGGCTGCCCGGAGGGTGAAAGTGTTCCACAGGTGGAAATCTGAAAAACCTGCAACACACACACACACACACACACACACACATGAATCAGCATGGGGGAGGGGTTAGTTTTCAATTTATTGCCCTTGCCAACCTTGTTTTTTGCACTCTTATGACCTCATGTCTAGGAAAGGGTTGTTTTCTGCTGCCTGTTTCGCTCTCTCGCACACACACACACACACACTGATCTAATCTTGCGGCCATGTGTCATGTACGGTAATACGTGGGCACACTTCCAGGCTGCTTGTTTCATATTTATGCACACTACCAGTCAAACAGCTGGACACACCTACTTATTCTTTTTATTCTTACAATTTTCTACATTTTAGAAAGTGAAAACTCTGAAGCATAAATAGTCGATCTCAGAGTTGTGGCAAATAATGTTACACAAACACACACACACACACACACATATATATATATATAATCAGGAGAATATCAGGCACACTGCAGAATGAGATAGTCTACACTTGTTGAATGCCATTTAAGGATCACAAATGCGTCCCTCTATATCCCAAAAATCCATCTAATGGGTTCTGTGAAATTATCTTCTTTAACTGTAAACATACTGGTAAGTACATCTGTTTTTCGTCCCAATAAACATAAAGACCATTTCCTTCAACTGACCGCCAGTCATTGTGTTCACCAACTAAAGACCACCAAATGTTTACTTGTTTTAGCTTGAATGACACATCCCAAAGGTGAAGTAGTTTTTAAGAACGAAACAGCCAGAAAAA
>NW_015539833.1:27197-27967 GCF_001515605.1 Sinocyclocheilus anshuiensis | reverse complement strand
TCAAGGGGGCTTGGCCCCAAAAAAAAAAAAAAACAGAACAATTATGAGTCCACTTTCAAAACCAGTGTAAATGCAAAGAGAACTTTTGTTTTTCAGTCAATATACTATAAAGTGATCTGAATTGGGTTGTTTAAAAAGGGATTCAAGTGGTAGTTACTTTACCCCAAACGCACTCTTTTGAATTAATTTTCTCTGTTTGTACTTCAAAACATTATTATATAGAGTTTTAAACCATGAACCAAACTGACCAGCCTTGAGCCAAATCACTACATTACAAACATTGACTTTGAAAAAAAAAAAACTCTAAAAAGACAGTATTTAAAGTGCCCCTATTATGGGTAATGAAAGGTTCATATTTTGGTTTTGGGAGTCCCCAACAACAGGCTGACATGCATGCAAGGTCAAAAAACACTTTCATTGTCTTATAATATGCATTTATTTTTACCTTATTTCTCAACGACTCTAAAATGATTTGTTTGAAGATTCATCTTTCCTTTGCGTGAGGCTACTCTGCACTGATTGGTCAGATGACCCAGTCTGTAGTGATTGGTCTACTGTGTACAGCGCATGTCGGAGACAGAACGTAGTAAAGACCCAAACAATATATATGCGTTAGCCCAACACAGACATGGAGTACTGATAAATCACTGCAGTTTGTAAACCAACGTATTGCTCCATCCTTTATCATGTCTCAAAGCAGTGGTTCTCAAACCTGTCCTGGAGTACCCCCAGCCCTGCACATTTTGTATGTCTCCCTCATCTATCACACC
>NW_015539833.1:21203-25756 GCF_001515605.1 Sinocyclocheilus anshuiensis | reverse complement strand
TTAACCTATTAACAGTTTTTTTCCGTAGCGTTTTTACAAAATTTTACAGTTAAAATTACACTTATTTTTTACAGTGCAGAATTAAACATTTAACATTTAACCCAACCGCTGGGTCAAAACAACCCAATTGCTGGGTTTGTCCCTATTTTACCCGGTTGTATTTGTGGGCGGGCAATATGCTAAT
The DNA here is from genome assembly GCF_001515605.1 of Sinocyclocheilus anshuiensis. Taxonomy (NCBI): domain Eukaryota; kingdom Metazoa; phylum Chordata; class Actinopteri; order Cypriniformes; family Cyprinidae; genus Sinocyclocheilus; species Sinocyclocheilus anshuiensis. The sequence goes on along the minus strand of NW_015539833.1, from coordinate 25,572 downwards.
GTTTCATGTTGACCTCAACATGAAATGGCTTGGGATTCATTTTAAAAACTACTTGTTTCAATGATTCAGAGTCGACTCTTTCTTTTGAGAGACAATAACTTTATACATGGTGAACTTTCAGATTTAAAACTTTGCAGGATGTTTTAATTCACTTAGAGCTGTGTTACACACTGCATGAAAGGTAATTTTCAAAAATCCATAATAGGGGCACTTTAATTTTCTGGACTTTCTGAAAAAATCACCCTAGCCTTGTTAATGAAATAATATATAATACAGCATAAGAGACTTCTTTAAAAAACAAAAAATCTTTCATAAAATCTTATAGACCCCAAACTTTTGAATGATTGTAGAACATTGTAGAAAACCAGTCTACATGCCACCACAGAATTCCCCACTGCTGCGTGTAAAGAGTCAGACGTCTAAAGGCTTGTTGTGTCTGAATCCATCTAATAGACAGTTACAGTCTGTTTACTCTACAGAGCTGATAAGAGCAGTCCAGCACACAGACTGTAAAAATGAGACTGTACTCAAGTGCGTATTGATAAGAGAGAGAGAGAGAGAATGAGACAGGACAGGAAAGTGTGTGCGAAAGCAAATACTTGGCTGAAATTGAAGCTGTAATTGCTGGCTGAGTGACAGATAGACAGACAGGTACACAAAGAGTCAGCGTTGTTCGAGGTTATTTGCAGACAAACAGGTGTAGTTTCGACTAGACACCTTGCAGACTGTCTAGTCTGGCGGGGCAGGACGACAGTTAAACGCGACAGTGGAGAGAAAGTGTAATGCTCAAGTCTGCATACACAGACACACCACGGCCACATCCACATACAGAGACATGCACATCCACATGCCAACACCCATTTATCCAAAAACACTTACACGCATTGGTACTTGCACATGTAAGCAGTACAATAACAGAAAAGAAGAAGTGCCAGTGTTTCTGTGTGAAAAAGAGATACGGGTAAGATGTTTACTTGCACGAAACCCACTCTTAAATCACTGTGTGGAAACAGTGACGTAGTGTTTGTGTAGGATTATGTGAGATGCTGCTTTATAATGGCTAGCAACACCACACACAGATTAAAGACAGCGGTGGAAAAACCTCAAATTTCCGTAGAAACAAAGGGGAGTTGAGAGACCTTCACTCAGGGTCCTTCCTCACTAATGAAACTAGTGTTTTGTAAAACAGCAAAACCACACACTGGCTTATGGGTAATTCTCACATTGCTCACATATCCCATGTAACCCATCAGGTATGTAGCTGTTTGGTGTGACTGAATCAATGCATCTCTGTGGTGAGCAAATGTAGTAATTTAGCCATTTTCCCATTCATTTTAGTTTACAGGGCACAGGCTAACAAGAAACTAGATACCATCGCTCTTGTGCTTTTTATTGCATATCCAATCCCTATGTTGTTAATTAAGTAGTAAAAAGAACAGTACACTAAAAAAAATCCGTAAAATTTACGGTAAAAAATGGCAGCTGTGGTTGCCGGAACTTTACCGTAAAAAATACGGTAACAACGTTTTAGGTTTTACATCCGTAAAATTTACGGTAAAAAACGGCAGCTGTGGTTGCCGGAACTTTACCGTAAAAAATACGGTAACAACGTTTTAGGTTTTAACTCAGATTTTTCAGTATATAGTAGGGGAATTTACCATTAACCATTTAACAGGTTTTTACTGTAGCATTTTTACAGTCTTTTACCGTTAAATTCACTGTCATTTTTTACAGTGTAGGCAGTGTAATGATTCAGTCTTAAATATTTCACAAATCGCTCCATGTTGGGAGGAAATTGGCGGGATTCGTTGTATGAGAAGACCTTCCATATCCGCCATTGCTTTTTCTTCTCTATGACAAAACGTGTTTATTTTCTCAATTCAAACTCTAAAAGGCGCAATGGGTATAAAAGGTTACTTGATTTTCAGTCAGTCCAATTTTAAGTAGCGACGTTTCTCTCGAGCGTTTGAATGAAACGCATCATCTTGGCTCAGCAGCGCACCCGTATGGTGATGTTTAGTACTGCCCATCTTCACATTCGCCTCAGATAAAAAAAAAAAAGTCGACTAGATATTCGTGAATTGATATTTCTTTATAAAGCTCTCAGTGAAATTTAATCTAATTCACAATAAGAATATTTTCAGACCACAAATGTTGGTTGAGAAGTAGTACTTAATATACTCATCTCTAACATTTTTTACTCATTTGAAAACACTCACTTTGACTCATTCAGTAGCCTAGCATGTGTTTATTCTGTTCTGGTCATAATAAGTTGTTCTCCTATGGTAACTGCCAGTTGCATGTTCTAGATGCAGATATAGGCTACTGATAATGTGAAATCATGATTGAGAAAGATGGTGTGGTCTTGTGTTGTTTGTTGACAAACAGGGCTGGATATTTGAGTTGCCTGTGCTTTTCTTGACAAAAAAGAAAATAATAGTTTTCGCTAATGATTAGGTCTTCATGCAATTATTTGGACAGTCATCATCACAGAAGAGTCTGAATGAAGTCTCTTCGCGAGTCCCAGATTCGGTGAGTTCCAAGAAGTTTGTCTGTAAACCTCACCTCTGTTTTCTTAAATTACAGCGCGTTGAGCTCTCTCGGCCACCGTACATTTCCCCCCTCATCTGAAACACACGCACAGATACAAATACTCAAACATAGTGTGCACTCTGTGGTTTGTGGTCAGCTGATAAATGTGCTGCAGCCTACAGACGAACAGGCCTAACACACATATTGACATGAAAAACACATTCCTAAGAACACCCAGTTTTTGTTCTCATCTCTCCACTGAGGTTCTTAGAATCGCCAAACCAGCCACAAACACACGCACACACCGTTTTCACATGCTGTACACACGCTCTAATAAGGAACATTTGACCTCAGAAGCCCATTTTCCTGCTGTGCATATTCACTCTGAAATGCATATTTATACCACTAGGCCCAGTGTATGTATGTATTTATTTACAGGCTTCATTTTCATAAGCAGTATAACATTTTAGTTTTCTTATTTTTGATGATCTGAAATGTCTTTGTGAAAATACCACTTGTTATAAATGTCTACTCTCTTAAAAGTGTTTTTTTTTGTTGTTGTTGTTGTTGTTTTTTGCAGCAATGCCATAGAAGATTCATTTTTGTTTCCCCAAAGAACTGATAATACGATTTTTTTCCCCCTTAATGTGAGGAACATTTTAATTATCTGAAAAACCTTTTTCAATTGTAAAGTGCAATGAAAAGATTGCATGGATGTTAAAAGTTCTTCATGGAACCATCAATGCCAATAAATAACCTTTGTTTTTAGGAGCTTTATGTGTGTTTTCATGAATACATGCATGTGTTTGGTTGTGGCATGTGCATGTGCTCTGGTCAGCATCTCTTCTGTTCTCTAAATCCTCTTGTGTTTTGCTCTCTCCAGCACAATACCAGCACCAGTTGCCCTGCTGGGTCTCACACACACACACACACACACACACACACACACACACACACACATAAAAAAAAGGTTTTTACTCTGTGGATATGGGATAATGTGTTCAGAACAGAGAACACAGGAGAAGAAAACAGTGCGGTAAGTGAAGAGAAAAATCCATACTGATTGATATAGCATATATTACTTATATATTATAACTGTCTGTGTGTGATACTGCTATAAGCAACCACCCTGCGCTGGTACACTGTAGACAAGAAAAAAAAAAAGCAAGTTTGTTGCTTGCAAAAAAAAATTGTCAGAAAATATATAGCTAGTTTTTAATCTCCAGTGGAATAGTGAAGAAAGATGGAGAAAAATGTCATTTCCCCCCACAGATAAGCCATTTACAGACACTGGCCGCTTGTTGTAAGAAATGACTGGCATTAGTTCTGTTTGCTATTGGTTTGACTGCATTTAATCTATTGTAGGTCACTGGCTCCGCCTTGAGGCGTCCTCTGTAACTGCAATCAAAAAGTAGTATGGCGTCCAAACTGTGAGTTTAAAGGGATAGTTCACCCAAAAATGAAAATTACCCCATAATGTACTCACCGGGGGGAATAAAGGCTTCCGCATTCGTCACTTCTCACCGGACCTTACGCTACGTCCTGCGTCATCCGCCGGAATGAACGCGCGTAGGACAGTTAGCGGAAGCTAGAGATCACAGTTTAGAAAGTTTTAAATATGGATATTTTTCTTACAAAAACGCATTGATTCGCTTCAGGAGCCGGAGCCATGTGGGACACTTTTTATTATGGATGGATGTGCTTTATTGGACTTCTTTTGGAATACTAACAAAAAACACCCACTCACTGCCATTATAAAGCTTGGAAGAATTGGATTCGTCTGAAAGAAGAAAGTCATATACACCTAGGATGGCTTGAGGGTGAGTAAATTATGGGG
>NW_015539833.1:0-20176 GCF_001515605.1 Sinocyclocheilus anshuiensis | reverse complement strand
TTCCGGGGCGGGGGGGGGGTGAATAAAGGCTTCCGCATTCGTCACTTCTCACCGGACCTTACGCTACGTCCTGCGTCATCCGCCGGAATGAACGCGCGTAGGACAGTTAGCGGAAGCTAGAGATCACAGTTTAGAAAGTTTTAAATATGGATATTTTTCTTACAAAAACGCATTGATTCGCTTCAGGAGCCGGAGCCATGTGGGACACTTTTTATTATGGATGGATGTGCTTTATTGGACTTCTTTTGGACTGTTGAAAAAAAACACCCACTCACTGCCATTATAAAGCTTGGAAGAGCCAGGATATTTTTTTATATAACTCCGATTGGATTCGTCTGAAAGAAGAAAGTCATATACACCTAGGATGGCTTGAGGGTGAATAAATTATGGGGTAATTTTCATTTTTGGGTGAACTATCCCTATTAAGGGAATTTGAGTGAGTTGCGTGAATCGATAAAATGTTTATTACAAGAAATTCAGACACAATAAAAGAGTGCATCTCCCTTTTTTTCCAGCTCTCAGAGACCAAACTCGGATGTCAGCAGACATCACAAGGACGAAAACTTTATAACAAATGCATGGCGTAGTATGGTCAGTGTATGTGTGTCATTAGCGTGTAAGTGTGTGTATCTGTATACTTTATCAAACATTTGACCTTGTCATTCTTAGACCGCAGCGTTCCATCAGATATCAGAGAATGAAGCGAGAGATTCCAGCCATCCTCAGTCATTTCTCGGCCAACAGAGAATGTCTGCTGCTCTCAGGAGGGTCCAGCTCTGCAAGGATAAACCAAGATAAAACGATGAACTTTGTTCCATATTAGGAGTCCTATACAGGGCATTGGTTAGTTAGACACAAAGTCATTGGCTCCACCTGCTGGACACTGAATGCGTTTACATGCACAATTATGCTAATAGACTGTAGTCATTATACATACACTTAGTAAAATATACAGATAAATAATGTCAGAGAATAACTTCACTCTCTAAACAAACCAAGTTTTTCCAGATTGTGTATTGTCCTCTGGTATTATTTGATCAACATAAATCATCACATTTCAATCTTCTGCAAACACACACGTGTGAGATTCCTTATTTTTGTTGTTTGTACAACAGTCTTATAGCTTTTTTTAAATTCATATATGGTGAGACTTTGTTTTATTTGAAGTGCAAAACACCCAATGATTTTTAGAGTGTTTTTGTCTTTCTTTAGCAATAGCCAATTATTACAAGCCAAAAATGGATTTGTTGTTTGGATTGTTGAATTATAATGGAAAATTTAGTTTGGTCCTCGTGAAGTGATTAATTTGTAATAAGCATTATGTGGCTCAGTCCAAAATCAAAGTTGCAAATAAATGGCAGTTCAAGTTCAAATCTGGAGAAATATTTACATCATGTGGTAAATCCTTTTCTTACATCAAGGAAGTCCCTTTGTTGCCTGTTCCCCTTGGGAAAGTTTTTTCCCCCAAAGGGATTATTAAAGGTCGTAAATATGATTCAGACTACTTGCCATGCACACTAAAGATAGGAAACACTTAACACTTGAGCTCAACATCTGACTGTTTGAACTTCAGGTGAGCAAGAGCTTCAGTAGGCCTACCCGTGAGAAAGAAACCAATTATTTAGCCATAAACACGCAAGTAAGTGATTATTGTGCACAATGTTTTTTCATTGTGACATTAAGAACAATTTCGTAACCGTATTACTATTAATGTTCTTGTTTTACTATCTTGGTTAATTTAGCCCATGCGTTTTTTTGTGTGTGTGTGTTTTTTTTTTTGTATAACTAATAAATAAATAAATACACAAGCCTACCTCTACATAGCCTATACACATAGGCTACACAAGACCGCATCAATCGATGATGCTTAAGTTGTAAAATAAAAATGTACTGACATTGTAAAAAAATAAATGCGAAAAAGCACACAACAGCAAAGCTTTTCCGTTCCCACGGCGTGATAAAGAGATGAGATGAAAGGTGCACTTGTCACTACCCCACGAAAACTCACCTGTCACTCACAGCCACTACTCGGACAGGTACAAGCTATATTCACCCCTATAATAAAACAATGATGACCAGTCATGAAAGAACCCGCTGAGAGTAGGCCTATATAATTGTCGTCGGCTCTGGCTTCATGTCCACAACGACAGCAAGGTGACCATACGGAACCTTGAACCACGAGATTTGACAAAAAAAAACAAAACTTTTTTCTGCGACTATTTCTTGAGCGACAGTGGAGGAAAAGAAATCAATTCCCGAGTATAGTTTGTAATATTCTCCAATTCTGCAAAATGACGTTTCAAATCAGCTCTTTTATTCTGTTGTCAGTGGTCACTTTGGTTGGCGCTTTTCCTCGCAGCGACTTTCACCGACACGTCGCGAAAGATTTAGAATTTTCCGGGAATGGACCAGACGAACCTATTCGGGGATCTGTCAGAGTTGTCAAACTCAGCCCTCATTTTCTGCGACGGGCCGCCGGTAGTCACGTGCAGTCCAAAAACTCACCACGTCGAGGCGCGTTTCCTGCCTTTTTGGCCCTAGGACGTCCCGGTCCGTCAGTCCTGGCCCCTAACAAACCTGCGGCCCTGCTCCCTCAGGTGAGCGCGAGCAGCACCAGTGTAGACGCCAGGAGAAAACAGGGTCTGGAGATGTGGCAGAAAGTGATGCACAAAAGCGAGCGAAGCAAAGAGGCCGTGGCGCTACGCATCAATCCCAAAGACATGACCAAACAGAGCTGTGCCGCAGTGCCCTTCGCACAGGTATGATTTTTATTTTTCAAGTCAATGTCAGACGCGTTTTATTTATAATTAATTGAAGGTTGAAGGTTCTGTGATATACACGACTTGATTATACTGTATTAGCTACACAGGTGGTCGAGATTTTCTTATATATATTTTCTTATATAGGCTATATTGTTATAACAAATTATACATTATTAATGAAGTGCTGCCCTATTTGGTATCCACTATGAAAATATAAACTTAAATTTAACTGCTGTCTTCAAAAATTTAAGTAAAATAATATAGTGTCAAACCTTTAGTGATAGCCTACGTTCATTGCAGTTGTTTGACCACATTGAAATAGCCTAAATGAAAATCGAAATAAAAAAATCAAAATAAAAAACGCGTAACAATTACAGAAGTCATCGGCGTTTAATAAATTGTCATTTAATGGATAGATAGGCCTACATCCAGTAATATTGCTAAAACATAACGATGCAAACATCGTGACCAAAGGGAAAATATAAACAAGAGAATTTAGGCTATAAACAAAAAAACACTAAACATTAGCCTATATGTTAAGAATGACAATTGAACTGATCATATTTTACAGTTTAATTGGAAACGGACTTGTCTGAAACAGCTTGCCATCGCTTAAATGGGTATTAGGCCTACATTTATTTGTTAGTGTTCGTTTAGCCTATTGTTTGTTTTTGTGCTATATTTTTTAAAGTGACTTTCTGTTCACAGCGCGTAACAGAGGGCGGCTGTGAGACGGTGACCGTTCACAATAACCTCTGCTACGGTCAGTGCAGCTCCATGTTCGTCCCCTCCAGCGGAGAGTCTCCTGGACAGCAAGGAGCCCAGTGCACGCGATGCGGGCCCTCTAAATCGCGCTCCGTGCTTGTGCCCCTGCGCTGCGGGACAGAGGTGCGCGAGAAGCGCGTCGTGGTCGTTGAGGAGTGCAAATGCGAAACTAGTAGTGAAGAGGTCAAAGTTCAGAACACGGAAATGTTTCATTTATAACAGGCATTTTAAAGTTTTTATTTTAAGCGTTCTAATATTTAAGTGCACTAACGGTGTGTGTATTTGAGGATTACGAAGCCACATACATGTGGAAGATTTGTGTTGCGTGTCTGATGAGTGACCGAAATAGATTCGGTTCAGAATGTAAAATAGTTCTGTGAACTGCCGTCTGATATTCAGCGGTATCTGCGTGTTAATTGTAATGACGATGCAGCACTTGAGTCTACATTTTTGAAGAATCCAGGAGTTTTATGGTTACGTGTCATTTCATAGCTTCACCGATAACTGTCGCTGTTGCATGAAAATGATTTCAGCATTTTTTAAACTTTAGTTTACTCTGTTGTTTACATAAAGAATAATGTGAATTGAGGTAAATTGAACCACATTGCAATGGCTGTCAAAAGTGGCCCGGTTTCTTGACTACACAACATTAATCTTGCGGATAAAAGTATATTTGTTGTATTTTGTTGAGATGTGGGCCTATTTGAGTCTGGTGGCATTATCAGAGAATTTAGTTCTTAAATTTTCGAAGAAAAAATATAATTCGTTAAACTGTACAAAGCAACAAATAGGCCTACCACACAAAGTGGAGACGTAGCTATAAAATGAAAAAGGTGCTAAATCAATAAAACATCTTGAAAAAAAAAACATACGCTTGGATGTGTTTGTTTAAATGCCTCCTAATTCATTTTTATTCATATACAACAGCAAACTGCAACCACAAACTACAGAATATGTATGTAGGCTATGTATGTATTCTGTTCTTTGTATTTTATGTATTGTCTGCTATTATATAAGAACTTATTATTGGAAATTCATTAACCAATGGGTTCTATATAGGCTATCTAATCTGGGCTATAGCCTAGAAAATATGGATTGATCGTCATTCAGCTTAGTTAAACAATATAAGCATGAACCTGATTTGCTGCTTTAATGAGACTATCGTTTAACATCAAAATGCACTTTAAGTGTTGTTACTCTGTTGCTGCCTAATCGCTCTTTTCAATACTGTGGGAATCACCGTCTCCCTATAGGACAGCTGCACTTCAGCCCTGAGCGTGTCAGAGGAAAATAGAAGTTTTATTCTTCGATTTTCTGGCACCTGGCTGGGAAAAAAGGTCGAGTTTACTCATCCCATATGAAAAATCGCCCGAGGGAGAACAAGGGGGTGCTTTAACATGGCCTTGGCAGTCAGTCAAAATCGCTTTTTACTGCAATTTGCATTGCGCGCGGGACGAGCCCCCCTCCACTGACTCCTCGCTTTTGTTGTGGATTTTACGAGCAGTTCTGGTCTGTGCAGTGGTTAATGAGGTCAATTTAAGTAAATTAATCATTTATCTAATCCAAAGTGGTTCCTCGTGCAACACATGTGGAGCTTTTTACATAAGTAGCGAAAACGCTTTAGAGGGCGCTGTTGCCATGGCAGCGCTGAACGAGGCGGAGGCGTTTTCCTGATTTGGGTTCGCACGCGCGCCAAGAACCAGAGCATCGGGAAATCTAAGCACCGTCGGTAAACTCGTTAAAGGTAGAAATGACAACAACGCGAACCCCCGAGCTGCCTAGTATTTGTGCAAGGTTGAGCGAGCAAAGAACTGCGGGAAAATACGCAAGAGAAACGCGCCATCAAAGCTGCATTAGAGGAAAGTAGTGTGTGGTTAGTTCGATCGCTTGATCGCCTGGTTGATATTGCAACCAGGGGTGGCATATTGGGGTGATAGGCAACTAGGGAAAATTTGGTTAAAGCATTACAGCGAAACAAGCTTTTTAGATTCGAAGCTGATATTAATAGAGCACGAACAGCAGTAGCCCACAACTTGTCACTAAGCCCATTTTATTGTGTTCGTTAAGCCTGGTTTAATATGCAGTCGCCCCACACATGCCCAGCACTGCATATCTCCTGAGAGTGGACCAGTTGGACTTTTGCATATTGAACCTTTTTAATAACGTGGCACTGATTGAGGCCTTTGAAATGCGGACATGGGTCTGAAGCCGGTCCATGGGTGGATTGGTTGGACCTGACAGCTCTAAGCATGGTGAGAGGGGCCACGTTCCTGCATGCCTCAGGGTCTTTAGTGTGAAATGCCAGGGTAAACTTAGAGATGGTACGGTTGCAATGACATGGATGTGGCATGGATGCCTAGGAGCAGCTGGGCAAGGTTGGCACATGATTGCCATTGGGAGTTTGTGCCGCAGGGCACCACCAGCTTCCAGTGCTTCAGTTGAATCCTACAGTTCTTCATTACAATTGTACACTGAGTTGCCTTCAATTCACGTCCAACCTGCCATATACAAAACCCAAAGCAGCTGTATATAAGAGCACACAGGGCCAGGGGTTTTATAGATCACATTAATTTGCAGTGTATATGGTAGCAAGTTAGCTAACTGTATCTAGCCGTGAAGATTGTGCATAGAAAAACTCTGGCTTTAGAAAAAATTGAAGGAATAGTTCATTTAAATGAGAATGGTATTATTTATTTACCCCCATGTTCCATTCCCAAGTGTGTTTTTTTACTGCAATGGAACACAACAGGAAAAATGGACAAGCTTCTGTTTTTCATGCATCGGTCAAGCGCCAAAAAATACAAAACACAAAAAAGTATCATAAAGGTAGACAATGTGACTTGCGCTATATTATGTTTTCTGAAGCCAATATGCAGAATCTCAAGACTGCAAGACAAAGCCAGTTTTTATGTGGCACATTTCATACCCAATTTTAATTCAAGAACATATAGGCATAATAAAGTTAAAAAAAGCATTTTAAAATAGATTCAAATGAATACATTTAAATAAAAGGCCATAATTGCAGTTTATGTTCATTCACTGGATACTGTTACTGTAAAAGCCACACTTTAATTCTCATTCACTCTCATTTACATGCACAAATGCATGCGATTTTCGGTCTCGGTCTTTGACCTGTGGAATGTGCAAACATATTAATTAGACATTATAGACTAAAGCCTGTGAGATGCAGGTGATGTCACATAACAACTCTAATTGCATTAATTAGGGTAATTAAGGCTAGACATTTGGCGAAAGCATCTTGTGCAGCCCTGCCTGATGTCATATTTTCCTGTCGTCTGCCTCACCGTGCCATGTTTCCGAGCTCAGCGTCCATGTGTGCCGGTGTCTGCTGGCATCAGGATTACTGTGTTCATTTACCCTGAGAGATCAGGAGACATACGCTCTGTTACGGCACCTAGTGAGCTGCCTTTGTAGCCCATGTTTTAAGGCATCATATGTGCGTTTCCAACATGAAGGCTGTTCCAAAAGGTAGGCAGTGTAATTCTGCCGCCTTATATGTATTCTTCAAAGGGCAGTTCTACAATGCATTTTGATGAACACAGAGAGAAAAATAATGCATGGCAGACAAGAACAAAGTATTGATGAAAAAAATGTTTTAATATATGACTATTTTATCAAATATTTTAGTGAATATTTATGCTTAATAGAGTATTGCACATGCAAAAATCCATTATGATCAAATGTATACACTCTTAAAAATAAAGGTTATTTTTTGGCATCTATATGGTTCCTTGAAGAACTTTTATCATCAATGGAATGTTTCCATTCCACGAAAGTTTCTTATAATAATAAAAGGTTCTTCAGATTATTAAAATGTTCTTGAGAAAGGTTTATTGCTGAAAGGTTCTTTGGTGAAACAAAAATGGTTCTTCCGTGGCATTGCTATGAAAATCCTGTTTTGGAACCTTTATTCTTCAGAGTGTGGGCAGTAAACAGCAAGGCAGCTCACAATGATTTGGAACAGATCCATATAAATGGACCGTAAAACATTAGATTCTAGTGTCTAAAATATAGAGAAAGAAGATACAAAGTGGAGAAACGATGAATTTCTTCCACAAATGTATGCCAGGTTTTAATGGCGAGAAGCTCATTCTTTGTCTCCCTCAGCTTTCAACACATTTGAAATGTTTGCTTTTGAGTGCACAAGGGGAAAGAGGAAGAGGAAATGGAATTCTCTTTAAGAATTCATCACTCTCAGAGATGCAGGAAGTGCCCGCGGGAGCCATTTTGTATCTCAAATTGTGCTGAGCGGAGTGCAGCGAAGAGAGAAAATCTGGGCACAGATGAGTGTGCATTCTGAATGTCTCTCAGACTCCAGAGAGTCTCTAATTGATTTGGGACTTTGATTCTTCGCTCATTTCGAGATCACAATGCTCAGAGAGTGGTAGTGAGCGACACAGCCGTGAACTTTTAAATGTCTTGTGTTAAACATGGCACAGATGGCATGCAAAACTTTTTTTAAAAGAGCGGTGAGAATGTGGCAGTGGTTGGAATAGCGTACTAACATGCAAGTCTTACTGTGTTTGCAGTATATAGTACGTACGCTCTTAAAAATAAAGGTTCTTTATTTTTTCGCATCGATGGTTCCATGAGGAATCTTTAATGTCCAGGGAACCTTTCAATTCCGTAAAAGGTTCTTTATAATGGACTAAGAAAAATATTGAACTATTCATTGAACGGTTCTTTGGGAACCCAAAATGGTTATTTGACATCGCTGTGAAAACGCCCTTTTGGAACCTTTATTTTTGAGTGAATATGTACACAGTATGCTAACTTTTGGGAATGCATCCACTCCCTTAACCTTCAATTTCCAATGTTATCAGTGTAGTAAACAGAATACAGTATATACTATGCAATATTCACTAAGTATAGTAACCAAGCTAACTTTCTTCTAGTAACATTAATGGAACATTCGTTCAAAACATTAGCACAACATGTTGTTTATACAGGTACATCATTCAGGTTTTTTTTTTTGGATGTTTGTCTGACTTTTTTATGTGGTTACTTTTTACTAATACTAGTCATAACATTATCTGTGCAAAATAAACATTTCCTTCATGTTTTCTGTAACGTTCGCAAGACATTTTTAAAACAACTGGATGTTTTGAGCATTCAGAGAACATTCAGACATAACATTTTCTTAACTTAATGGGAACTTTAGTAAAACATTCTTAGAACATATTTTTTGTTATTGGAGAAGCTAGTATTCCATTTCGAACAGCGAACACAATCTGTGACTTAAAATCAATAGAAAAGTCATTTTGAGTGATGGAAGTGAAGGACTGGATGTGAATTTGCTACCAGATTGAAAGAAAATAAAAGGTCTAAATGTTTGAAATGAAATGTTTGAGAGATTCTGGCCTGCTTTATTGCTGGATTTCATCCGCCTGCTGTGCCTAACTCTGCTGGCCAGGCTGAAGCAATCGCTCCACCAGCCTTGCACTGTCTGCATGAAGATAAATGAGACAATTAGAGCTTCTCGGTTATCAATTAAACATCCAGGACGGCTGTATTACATCAAACACTGCAATTGTGATTCACTGTGAATCCAGATTCTTTTGTTCAGACTCCCATTGGGCACCAATCTAAACCGAGAATGCCAGTTTTAGGTAAATTGTTTTTTTGGACATTGTTATTTGATTTTCATGGCCAATTTCAAATGTTTTGAGATTTTTTTTGTGCCTTGTTTTGGTTTTGCTACTGTGATTGCCTAGAATTCAAGCTCCCACACACACACACATGCACACAGAAAGCATATATACGGAAATGGGAGAGGGATCTCGGGCTACAATTTAGGGGATGCAGGTGGCGCTAAGCCGGTATGGGCTCTGCCCGCTGTCTCTGCACGATGCCAACATGCTGCACGCATACACACACACATACACAGATGATGCCAATGCCATCTGTCATTGGTGAGAACATCTGCAGCTCAAGGTGCCCTTGTCACCCATAGTTAAAGTAACGAGAGGGAGGGAGAAAATACAACTACAGATCTTATTAGGATCAAGCAAAATGCAACTCAGCTGATATACATTTTCATGTTTATGAAACTAAATCTAGTCATTATTTTTTATTTTTTTTTAGATATTTTTAGCTTCCACTGATATGTTTATTGAATATTTGTTGCTAAGATAAATATTACACAAATCAAGATTTCAATTTGCATTCGCCAATGTCCCTATTTTACTATCAGACTTAAAGACAGAAATAGTAGGCCTACACTCTAAAAAATGCTGGGTTAAATACTTACCCAGCACTGGGTTGTATTTAACCCAGCATTTTTTAGAGTGTATATGAAATAAAACTAATATTCAGTTTCATCTTCTTCTTTTTTTTTAAATAAACCAATGAAGGTTTATCATCAACATTTAAGTTTATTAACGTTTATTATGTATTACCTTTCCCAGATACACTGTGGTAAGTCTATAATAATGATTTCTGATTTAGAGCTGTCGGGATGGATTTCAAGTCAAGTCAAGTCAAGTCAAGTCAAGTCTGCTTGGGTGGGTGGGATCACCTGCAATGCAGAGGGCTTTGCGGGTGAGACGGGTGTTGTAAATGTCCTGGAGGGAGTGGAGAGAGGCACCAACGATCTTCTCAGCTGCTCTCACTATGCGCTGAAGTGTCTTGCGGCAGGATGCGTTGCAGGCACCATACCACACAGTGATGCAGCTCGTCAGAATGCTCTCGATGGTGCCTCTGTAGAAGGTGTACATGATGGGGGCCGGGGCTCTGGCTCTTCTTAGTTTGCGGAGGAAGTAGAGACGCTGCTGTGCTTTCTTGGCCAGTGCTGTGGTGTTGTCAGTCCAGGAGAGATCCTCTGTGATGTGCACACCCGCGAAACTGCTACGTCATGTTAAAAAGAAAAGGGTTCTATAACGCGTGTGTGGTGTGGAGGAAGGTTCAGTAGCATATTTTTAGGACATCTGTCTTTTTATTATTATTATTATTATTCAGGATGTTGATCACTTGTACACCGGTACGCTTCAAACCGTCAAATGAATTAACTAAGCCCATAATGTTCATGTTAACCTGCACTTTTACGTTTTAACCGCCAGGCTATACATTATACATAGTGTAGCTTTAAGCAATTAATGTCTTTAAATTACATTAAAAATAGAATAATTAAGATAAATAAATTAAATTTTAATAAATTATTATTTAAAAAAAATATATATAACTCACTTCTGGGGACAATTTATCTAATCAAAACAATAACTAAAATCATATGCACGCTTCCTTTTAGACATACTTTGTCAATGCATTCTTTTTGAAGGTTTTTAGATTTTTTTGTTTCTGTTCCTGTTTCCTTTAGAAACACAGATGGTTTCTTTTTCATCTCACACACTGCCTCCCACCATCCGACAGGTGCAGAATAAACACTTACACACACACACACACACACACTATCAATGACATACATCTCTTGAGAATGACAGTAGTCCGGGGCATTAAGAGTCTGCCAGGCTGAGTTTGGCTCTGTAGGGTTATTCTTTTGATAGAAACACCTGCAAGATGGCTGAGTTTCTGTCTTTAACGCCTCTCCTGTCTTTGGCACAGACTCTATAACACGTTGGAGACAAGAAAAACAGAGGAGAGGGGGCTTTTATTCTGCTTAAGGTCAAGTGATCAGTAGGACTGTGTATGTGATGTGTGATGGGGGTTTTAGGCCTGAATACATCCGCTCTCATATACGCACATCCAGATTAAGTGTTTATATGTTTTTGCACGTGGATCGGCTGTGTACATATGAAGAGTGTGTGAAGCAGATGGCATGGCTGGGTAACTATGCCAGTCTCTCAAATATATTCAGTGTTGTGCTCCATCTGTGACCCTGCATGCCAAGACCTGGCCTGACCCTAAATCTATCTATCGAGGTGTATATAAATGGCAATTTTATGTCCCAGGTTTTAATGATATTTTTCCTTTCTTTCTTTCTTTCTTTTTCTTTCTTTCTTTCTTTCTTTCTTTCTTTCCTTTAACACATTAAAAGTGTCTTGAACACTTTTTACCATTTCTTCATAATAGTTTTTCTAATTTTTAAATACCTTTAATCAAAGTTGTTATTATTTTGTTGTTGTCCTAGTCCCACATTTTCAGTCATAAATTATGAAAATCTGAAAATCTATTATAAAAGAAATTACAAAACTATCATGCGTTTAATAAAGAGTAAAATAAAAACAAACCATTTTGATATTTATTATTTGTGTTTTTAAAATGATTTTCTTATATTTTCAAATTACTGTCCATGATCTGTGTCCACAAGGAATAATTTTCCCTAATTACGTTGAATTATAATTTTTTCTGTTGTTGGTGTACCTGGTTATCAAGAGAAAAAAGACTGAAAAAGAATTGAAGGATATGTGTGGGAAAAAAAAGACAAATTAAGGTAAATATCACTTGTGAACAAAATATTTTTGTTTTTCCAATCAAACTGTAATTTTGCTAAATGCAAATAGTGTGAAAATATTATTTAAATTGTGTGTATTTAGGATAGCCTACATGAAATAACTGAGCTATGAGAACAAGTCATTTCAATTACAGAATTCTATTAAACAATTAATTCACAATTTGACATCTAAGTGGACTTCACAAAATTACAAAAATGACTGTTGTTCAATGTTATTGAAATTAAAGTGAGAGTGTGAAAAGAGTTTAAGAGGTTTTTTTCTTCTTTTTTACTTAGCTAAATCCACAGAACATAAGTGGTCCATAAAAACGGCCTGTTTTATATGGGTTTATACAAGGTAGCCCATATAATGCCATTTATATAGCATCTTACGCGATGTAAATTTTCCCCGGTTTAAAGTGTTTTGGACTGTAATCCTGAAAAGAGTCACGTGACTGCATTTGCAGCATCTCTCCCGGCCGGAAACATGCAGAGGACCGGCGGTAAATCTTGAAAGTACTAGTCAAAGCGCGGGTTGGAGAGCTCAGTTTTCTCCATCGTCTTCCCTACAGTGAGTCTAAAGGCCTGCCTGAGACGTGCAGAGTTCGGGCTCATGTCAGCCCTTTGTTGTTCACAGGTGATATTAACCAGTATCGCTTAATTTCTGCTGTTGTTGAGAAAGCTAAACTGCCAAATAAACCGCTAGTTTCAGTCAGACACCCTGGCGACATCAAAACTTAGTGTAGCCTGTCTGGAATAAGTTAATTAATTATATCTCTATCCTTCATTTAATTGACGCTTTGTACAAAACTAATAGAACTTATATTTACATTTACATTTAGTAATTTAGCAGATGCTTTTATCCAAAGCGACTTACAAATGAGGACAATGGAAGCAATCAAAATCAACAAAAGAGCAATGATATACAAGAGCTATAACAAGTCTCAGTTAGCTTAATGCAGTACACGTAGCAAGGTTTTTTTTTTTAAATAATATAATAAATAAAAATAAAACAGATAGAATAGAAAAAGAATAGAGCAAGCTAGTGTTAGAGGTCTTTTTTGCTTTTGTTAATTGTATAATAAATGAAAAGAAAACGGATAGAATACAAAAAGATTAGAAAGCAAGTGTTAGTTTTTTTAAAAGAAAACGAGCAGCAAATGAATAGAGTTCAAGTCTAAAAGGGACAAGTGTTTTAAATCCATAGGTAGATAAACACAGTGAAAGAAATTAGTTTTTCTATTTGATAATGCATTGTATTTATTCATTGTAGCATTATAGTATAATTATTATTTATAATCATGGACCGTCTTAATTATTTAGATTTTAAATAAACATTAAGACTGAAATAAACCTCTCTAGAACAAAAATGGTACAACAGAAGTTATACACTTTTATTTATGAATATATGTCCGTTAAATTATGTATTAAATCCATGAATCCACTAGAGAGCGCCAAATACTATTTTGAAAAGAAAGGAATTGTCACAGATAAGGACAAACAAGCAGAAAGATCAGCCCGTCTCCATTTACGATTTATGACACTCTGACAAGAGTGCATAGGCTATTTTGTGTGAAAATGTATGATTATACTTGTGAGGGACAGTTCAAAAAACTATTTGAGGCTCTCATAAATCTGTCAAACCATGTTTTGCTTTAAATCTACTGATGCCAGCAGTTTGTTTGAGGGTTAGCCTAGGCTTTAGCATAATGTAATTACCATCAAATCTATACAAAATTTGCATCTATGAGATGTCATAACTAATGAAACATCCCAGGGATCAACGCTAAGGATTTTTTCTACTGGCCCAGTTGGGCCAGTGGTTCAAATTTTTACTTGCCCTGCCAACATTTTCACTGCCCTGCCACAAAAAATAAAATAGTTGCTGTTATCATTGTTTTTGGTCTGTTATCTTGTATTCTAATAAATAAGCTTATATGACACCAATATTTTAGATACCAATTCAATTTTGTAATTCTCTATTTCAATTTCGATACCACAACAAAAATCACTAGCCAAAAATAAAAATAAAGTTTAAACATTAAAGACAAGTGACAGCCAGTAAATAAGAACAAATGAACAAATTACAAGTAATAGCACAATTAAATATAGGCCTATAGCACAAAACAAAGAAATGAACTGATGCTTTAGGTTTTTATGTTTGTAGATGTTCAGGTACAGAAATTGAAAAATCACATATAAAATAACATTTGCATATTCTTCACTCTGTGTTGCACCTTGATTTTTCATAGCCATTTGAAATTAAGAGGCAACCACTGCATTTTAATCATGAATTGAAAAAAAAAAGTGCAATGTTTGATTTATATTAGACTGTATAATTTCAAAATCTGAAGCAAAAACAGAATAACCTGACTTTAGCTTTGTGAAATTATGCTACATAAAACAGCAGACGAGCTGAATGAGATGCAGATTCACTCTCTGCCAGCAGGCGGCGCTTATGGAGCAGCGATACAGCGTTTCCTTGGTTACAGCTGTAAACACAGCAGAAGCTACAAAGTTACTTGCCAGGGCTGGTGTTTTGATATACTTTTGTATTTGCCCGTTCAGGTGGCTCACGCGGCCTGTCTTCACACAGAACACAGCGCGCGAGTACTGAATGTAGTTGTTTTTAGTGCCCAAATGCTTTTTAATCGCTTGAATTTTTAAATTAACAAGTCTTAAAAACACATGCAAATGATAAGTCGTGACAACGCTGCAGTGGCCCGATCAGGCAAGTGTTAAATCCGTCTACTGTCCCGAACGTCTTTCACGCTGGCCCCGGGCCATCGAGCAGTCCTTATTGTCGAGCCCTGCATCCATGTGAATGATTAACCCTCCTGTTTTGTTTAAAGTTTAAATTTATAATATTTTAAGAAACCTCCTTAAAGAAAAATCAATTTAAACTTTATTTTCCATTTAAATCTTTTACTATGTTCCTCTGATGTAAAGACACAGCAGACAGAAATTATTAGAGATTTAACCCTTTTTTGTATAATAAAATATATGCAGAATTGTATCTGTTTGCAGTCAGTTTGACCTATATGGTTAAAAAAAATGCAATAAAATAGTACAACATTTGATAAATTTAAGAAGATATTTGGGAATTCTACTCAAGTCTTTATTTGTTTGAGCTGAAATGGCTGTTAAGACTCTCAGACAATAGACAGTATACAGTAGTCAACATTTGAAGTGGATCAAAAAAAAAGTTAATCAAAGTTGTCCTAAGACAAGAATGCATTTTGGTTTTAGTTTTAGGACAACTTTGATAAAAGGTTTTGATCCACTTCAAATGTTGACTAGTGTATACATATGTTTTAGGCGAAAAGGTTTAGAAGAAATCTTGATAAGACCCTGTAAAAGTTGAATAAGCATACATTTTAATGCTTTTTGACGTTTTAAGGTGCTGTTGTTTGTATGGTAGCTAATATAATGCGGCCTAGTATTTTCAACATTCTGGGCATCTAGAGTGCCTGAGACTTAAAGGAATCTGGCATCGGTTTTTACACACACACACACACACACACACACACACACACACACACAAACAGATAACTCCGTTTTTTAAAAAAAATCAAAAATCATGTTTTTTCATTCCGCATTCCAATTAATCTCAGTTGGGTTATTTTGATTAGGTTAAAAATAACTAAAAAAATACAGCTAACTAACACAATAAAAGCACGATAACATAATAAAAAACATGATTTGAAAATGTAAAAAAATATTGCAAACACTCTTCGTGCGTGTGTGTGTGTGTGTGTGTGTGTGTGACAACCAGTCATAAGGGTCAATTTTTTATTTTTTTTAATTGAGATTTATACATCATCTGAAAGCTGGAAAATCTGAAATCTGAGGGTGCAAAAAAATTCTAAATATTGAGAAAATCGCCTTTAAAGGTGTCCAACTGAAGTTGCATTTGATATTACTAATCAAAAATTAAGTTTTGATATATTTATGGTAGGAAATTTACAAAATATATTCATGGAACATGATCTTTAATTAATGTCCTAATGATTTTTGGAATTAAAAATGATAATTTTGACCCATACAATATATTATTGGCTATTGCTACAAATATACCCGTGCTACTTATAGCTAGTGGAACTTATAATTATTTAAAAAAATATTGACAAAAATTAAATACCATCATCCCTATCAGATGTTAATGCTGAAAATATCACGGGCAAAGTCAAGGGAAGATTTCAAAACTCTAGTACACATTTTAATGAAGACAAGAAATACAGAAACACCTGGCTGAAATAATCTACAAAATGCTCTGAAGGACAAGAAGTGACAAAGAGAAACTCTTTTTAGTACAGTTGTAATCTTTATTGCTACATGCAATCCTGAATCACTTAAAATCATACTTTACTGGTGAGGAGTCAGGGGAAGTGCGTTAAAATACCCATGCAAAGACACTCGTTTTTAACCAGAGAAGAGTAAGTCGAGGCTACGTGACACCAGAAAACTGTAATAGAGTTGACCCTGTGGCTGATAGGCATGGGTATCTGATCATTCACGCCCCTTATTCTAATAAATAAGCTTATATGACACCAATATTTTAGATACCAATTCAATTTTGTAATTCTCTATTTCAATTTCGATACCACAACAAAAATCACTAGCCAAAAATAAAAATAAAGTTTAAACATTAAAGACAAGTGACAGCCAGTAAATAAGAACAAATGAACAAATTACAAGTAATAGCACAATTAAATATAGGCCTATAGCACAAAACAAAGAAATGAACTGATGCTTTAGGTTTTTATGTTTGTAGATGTTCAGGTACAGAAATTGAAAAATCACATATAAAATAACATTTGCATATTCTTCACTCTGTGTTGCACCTTGATTTTTTCATAGCCATTTGAAATTAGAGGCAACCACTGCATTTTAATCATGAATTGAAAAAAAAAAGTGCAATGTTTGATTTATATTAGACTGTATAATTTCAAAATCTGAAGCAAAAACAGAATAACCTGACTTTAGCTTTGTGAAATTATGCTACATAAAACAGCAGACGAGCTGAATGAGATGCAGATTCACTCTCTGCCAGCAGGCGGCGCTTATGGAGCAGCGATACAGCGTTTCCTTGGTTACAGCTGTAAACACAGCAGAAGCTACAAAGTTACTTGCCAGGGCTGGTGTTTTGATATACTTTTGTATTTGCCCGTTCAGGTGGCTCACGCGGCCTGTCTTCACACAGAACACAGCGCGCGAGTACTGAATGTAGTTGTTTTTAGTGCCCAAATGCTTTTTAATCGCTTGAATTTTTAAATTAACAAGTCTTAAAAACACATGCAAATGATAAGTCGTGACAACGCTGCAGTGGCCCGATCAGGCAAGTGTTAAATCCGTCTACTGTCCCGAACGTCTTTCACGCTGGCCCCGGGCCATCGAGCAGTCCTTATTGTCGAGCCCTGCATCCATGTGAATGATTAACCCTCCTGTTTTGTTTAAAGTTTAAATTTATAATATTTTAAGAAACCTCCTTAAAGAAAAATCAATTTAAACTTTATTTTCCATTTAAATCTTTTACTATGTTCCTCTGATGTAAAGACACAGCAGACAGAAATTATTAGAGATTTAACCCTTTTTTGTATAATAAAATATATGCAGAATTGTATCTGTTTGCAGTCAGTTTGACCTATATGGTTAAAAAAAATGCAATAAAATAGTACAACATTTGATAAATTTAAGAAGATATTTGGGAATTCTACTCAAGTCTTTATTTGTTTGAGCTGAAATGGCTGTTAAGACTCTCAGACAATAGACAGTATACAGTAGTCAACATTTGAAGTGGATCAAAAAAAAAGTTAATCAAAGTTGTCCTAAGACAAGAATGCATTTTGGTTTTAGTTTTAGGACAACTTTGATAAAAGGTTTTGATCCACTTCAAATGTTGACTAGTGTATACATATGTTTTAGGCGAAAAGGTTTAGAAGAAATCTTGATAAGACCCTGTAAAAGTTGAATAAGCATACATTTTAATGCTTTTTGACGTTTTAAGGTGCTGTTGTTTGTATGGTAGCTAATATAATGCGGCCTAGTATTTTCAACATTCTGGGCATCTAGAGTGCCTGAGACTTAAAGGAATCTGGCATCGGTTTTTACACACACACACACACACACACACACACACACACACACACAATAGTCTGCTTTATAAGGTGCCCACGATACCATGGCAACCCCCATGTTCTCAGCGAGAAAGGATACCTTATGCCAAATAAATGCCATGGTAACTTAAAAAAGAACAACATGTTGCCCGGCAACCTTTGAAAGTTATTAAGGGAAATAAGTGGGTACAGAGAAATTGATAGGGTGTTAAAAAGAGACGGGGGAGGGGGAAGAGAAATAAACAGAGAAAGAAATCTGACATTTTAGTGTATCCTTTTTCTGGGCCAAATTGCATCATTGTATCAAATACAGAACACTGTGATTCTGTAATCAGGCCATGATTAAATGTATGTGTGTGGACACAATTTTTCATTTGTGGTAATCAGCAAAGTTATTGTATATGGACATACATTTTGTTGTAGTTTTCCAACAGAGCCTCCCAGAGGTCTTATTACAAAATGTTTATGACTGTGTGTATACATGTAAAATCAGGGATTTTCAAACATATTTTTAATGCTGATGCCCCCATTGTAATGGGGCAGCCTGCTATATATGATCATGTATAGAGATCCATTTATAATATGCAAAAGAAATTTTGATTTTTATAGAGAACATGTTGTTCCCAAAATTCAGTTATTGGATTTTAGTTGTCATTATACAAAATCTAAGGCACGTTAATAAATATTATATTAGAAATCTAGAAAATATTAATTTTGCATAAAGAACAGCATGTTTCCCTCCCAAAATGTTACCTTTTTTCTAAATTTTAAGGCTTTTTGACGTTTTAAGGTGCTGTAGTTTGTGTGGTATCTAATATAAAGCGGCCTAGTATTTTCAACATTCTGAGCATCTAGAGTGTTTTGCCAAAAAACGACTGTTGGAGTTATCTGCTTTTGCTATAAAACAAACTTTTAATATGTAAAAAAACATAATTTCAATTAACTTTAATTTAGTAAAATACCTGTATTTGTTTAAGTTATTATTATTTAATCAAAACAACCCAACTGCAGTTTGATTGATATTACTTGGAATCCGCAATAAAAAAAAACGTAATTTCTGAAAAAAAAAATAAAAATGGAGTTAATCGGTTTTTGCAAATGAACTCTTCATATATATATATATGAATACAATTCTCGGAGGGATTGGCATGGTAATGTACATGACAATGTTAATGTATTTGGTCTTGGCGGAATAGATCTGCTACGCTGCTGCTGCTGCTGCTGCTGCAGAGCAAGTACCGAGACTTGCTACTGCCAATACATCCACAACATGCTGCTGTGAGCATGCAAGAAATATTGCTGCTGCAAATATAACATGCATGAAATAACCCCCCACAAAGCAGGAGACATAGAAGGGACAATACAAGCCAAAACAAGAACAAAACACCCCCCAACAAGCAGATCTATCACCAAGTCATATGTACTGCTGCTGCTCCAAAGAGCCATGTGAACCGCATGTATTACTATCTATGTGTGCCTGGGCTACCACGCCGACCGGCTTAACGCTAGTGGCCTATGGCTATGTGAGCCGTGGCTACCACGCCGACTGGCTTAACTCTAATTAGACGCACACTTTGTGTAATGTTTAATTAACAAAATGGATATGCGTTGCAATCCAATAGATAAGACCCCAGCACCCACCTGAGCAAATATCATAATTCAGTCATTTGATAACTGCTGTTACTTTCTCCACTTCACCAGTCCCCGCGGCAGCGTAACAGCTTGTTAATTCATGTTCGTGCAATGATGAGACCCAGCGGCAGCGTAACAGCTTGTTAATTCATGTTTGTGCAATGATGAGACGGACAAAGTTAGCTGATGCATGCCATTTTACCCTCTCGTGCAGATAAAAGTTGTCAAAGTTACAGTGCACAAAAACCTCTGGGTGAACGGACCTGAATTAACTGAAATAAAAGCAGAATATAAATGTTCTTTCTCCGTTTTCTGAATTACACAGCACAGCGAGAGCACATGTCGCACGTTCACATTTCTCCGAACTACACTACCCATAATGCATTTCACACGGAACTAATTGTTACAGCCGTAGATAGTGATCTTCAGCATCTTCCGCAACAAAATCCTTGTCCAAATACCCACACTTGCGGTCTTTGCACTTGACCACT
>NW_015539832.1:666917-668625 GCF_001515605.1 Sinocyclocheilus anshuiensis | reverse complement strand
GCAGCGGCTCAGCTGTGACTTTGTTTGAAACTATTTTCGTTGACGGAATAGAGCAAAATCAGACCATAGTGTTGCAGTCACACAATATAAGTAACTTAATATTAACTTCTTGTTCAATGAACTGTTATATTAAATCAATATCACATTTGCAAACTCATTATAATCTCAATAATCATTAAAAGCTGTCACTCATCTTAGTTCATCGCGAGCTCACAAAACTCCACTATAATCAACGAAGCTCCTTACACTGCACAGTGAATCTCTTATTTACACTCTGTCTACACTTTGTTTGTTATAATGAGACGATTTTCCCCATTTTATAGATTAATTTTAATTTAATGTTTTGCCACGATTTACGTTTTTTAGAAATCGAGGAATCGCGATTTTGAATAGAAATATTACCAAATGTTAGAATTAGACACTTTGACAATATGCCGGTGATAAGAGTAAAGAGAAACGGATGATCCAACCGCATGTCGGCGCACGTGATTAACCGCTCACGTGTGACGCGCTCTTTGTAGGACCATTAATTTAGCGCTAAGCGCCATTCACACAGAATGCGATTATGTGTTGACAAAGATGCAACGCGGGCAGTGGAATAGGTCAAATATGCAAGAAGATGGGAGTGAACTTCTTTAACTTGAGCGCAGTGTTTTTAGAAAGGCGTTTCATGCATGAGACACTGCAAGAGACGCGAGCGCAACAGTCAAACACATCCATGTTTACACAGAAAAACATTGGAAAAGCAGCGCAATCGAATAAAAAAACCTGTAAAGAACTACTACTGTATGTCTGATATTTCATGTGTGCATCATGGTGACAGGCTGAAAGCTGCTGTTGTTTTTACAGAACATTTATAGTTAATGATAGTCTACTGGTGTTAACATTCAGTCATTTTGAATTTGAATTACCCTGACTTTTGAACATTTTTAAAAGCATTTTCCTCGTATTATTTCTGAACACATAATATGTATAAGACAAGTTTGTACAATATGTACTTGTAGTTTATGCATCTTTTCTGCAAAGATATTTAACACGTGATTTGTTTAACATTTACATCATGTTGACAACTTCATGTGTGCTGCACTTGGAATAGAATTTTCTTTAATAAGAGGGTTAATAAAGAAAAAGTAACTTGAATCATGTTGTAGTTACATTTTCAAGTTGACTAATTAAAAATCGTAAAAAATCGAGAATCAGTCAAACATTCTAGAAAAATCAAGATTTTAATTTTTTGCAAAATCGTCCAGCCCTAATGAGAGGATACGTCTGTGATCCATTACTCAACACTGCAAAAACACGTTGTAAGTACGTAGGGATGTAACGGTATGAAAATTTCTTATCACGATTATAGTGACCAAAATTATCACGGTTATCAGTATTATCACGGTATTGTTAACATGTGCTGGAGATGTTAAAAAAGTACCAACACATAAATCACTTCACCAAGTTTTATTTTTAAAAATCAACAAACAACAAATAAAATGACTTTTTGTTTGCATAATCACTAAAACAATAACATTACCAATGATGTTCGGATTTTAAATGACAACTTGACTGACAACAATTTAATAGCATGTTGAAATATCTAATGTAAATGTTCAAATAAAGCTTTGAAAAAGTTTAATAAAAAGGTAAACCTCACATTTCAGCCTTTAAATAAAGAAAAGATATGTCAAAATGATAATTGATTAATAAATGATTATAT
>NW_015539832.1:659615-666700 GCF_001515605.1 Sinocyclocheilus anshuiensis | reverse complement strand
TTATGGAAAAGCTGAATTAGAGCTGTTTCCCGTAACCTCCGAGGACAAAGCAGTATTGCGATTAAAAACACTTCCTTTAGGTATTACATGGAGCGAAGATAAAAACAAATTGCCATCGAATCGTTTCTGAAGACAGTCAGAACCTTCAGAGGTACATTCATATAATTCATTCATTCATATATTCATTTGTATAATTCTCTTAGCACTCTTTTAAAACCTCCCAGCTTTTATGCCCTGTTTTCACTCAAAACGAAACTACTCTGCATGCTGTGCGCACGTGAGACTGTTACTGAAAACTGTGCTTTATGCTGGACAGTATATTTATCGCCAGTTGTTCAAATCGCGGTAATCTAATACGGTTTTAATGATAATTAAAAGATGAAACGGTAATACTAACCGTGGGGAATTTTATCATGATTTATAATCAAACCGGTAATCGTTACATCCCTATAAGTACATTAGAAACCTTTGAAGCTCCCTCAGCGCAAACACAAATATACTGATCAGGTCAGTCGTGCTCCTAAATATGTTTTCATAGTCGCACGCAGTAGTTTTTCAGTCGCAAATGCGATTGAAATGGTCGCACTGTAGAGCCCTGTATTTGTGTAATTTCTTTCAGATTGTTTTTTCCACACTAAAAACATTGACAGCCAATCAGAATCCACCGACTTTAAAGAGCTCCAGCATTTAAAGCAGCAAGCGACAGAACTTTATCTTGCACTTATAATAAACAGAACGGTATCATATGTTGTTGTGGACGCTAATATCGTTATGTTCTTGGTGTGAACGGGCAGTCGTTTTATCAGCCACCCCGCTCTCTAGATGTTGCATCTGTTAATGAAAAACCTTAATGGTTGATTGCTAATTATTCCCTTGCATTTTTAAATGAGCGTGTTTGTGTCAGAGATTGAGACCAATTTATTTTGGTTAGAAACGAGGGTTTGGGATGGTATTAAATGTACCATAGTCTGCCTCCTCGCTGTTTCCTTGCAGTTCATCCTTGTTTTTTAGAGCTACAGAACAAATCAGCCTTTGTTTCCGTGCTCTTCCCACTCCATGAAGATGGGGTCATATGAAAGAGGAAGATGGAGAACACATGTCTGCTGATTCTCCCTTGTGAAGGCATCGCTGTATTAGCAGCTACATTTTTCTGGATGTGTTGTTTGGTGTGCTTGTGAAACACTGAGATGAGACGACTCCTTAAATGCAGTCGGCACTTAAAAAGTGTTGCTGTGAACTATCAGCTGTGGCATCTGTTGTTTTCTCCCTTGCTGGTGACTGTGGTACACCGGGACCTCCTGCGGCTCTACCTTCATCTTTGAGCAACGATGTAAAAAACAGCTTTGTTTGAGGGTAGATGTGTGAGAAAACTCATTCAGGGTCTAGTTACCCATGCATTAACCCTGTAAACTCTTCAGGAATGTGTAGTGGTGCTATGGGAGAGAGCTTGTGCTAGTTTAAAGCACATGTTAGCTACTAACCCCTCAGAGAGAGAGAGAGACATTCAAACATCATTTCTTCATACATGCTGCTGGAGGATTCCTGCTTGGAGCAAAAGAGAAATGTTGTCGTACTCCTCTGCGCTTCACTACTGTCTATTGGTTGATGAGAAATGTTGTCTGTTGGCTCATTAAACCAACAGCGGCACAGCTCTCGCGATGCCAAACACTACATAGATAATATGCATAAGACGACACATTATGCGATACACAAAACCAGTCCCAGCATCAGAGTTTGCTGTGCTATTGGTCAGTAAAATCTTCTTTGTGGCCAACACAAAATTTGTGCAGTATGTAGAATTAGAAAACCTATGATTCACAAATTCCTACTCATCATTCACCCCCTGTGGGTTTCTTTATTATATATTTTGCCTTCAGCTGCCATTGTGTGTGTGTAAGCTCTTTCTGATTCTGATTTCATTAGGAGTGCAGTACTCTTTGCTCCATTTAACTCTCTGCTCACTTTTGACCCTTTTCAAAATGGTTCTGTTTGGATCTGGATATGAGTGCTATTTTTGTCTGTTGGCTCATTAACCCTATAAAGACTACTGTATCTTATTTGATACTCCGAATTAAACATTTAGGCCTCTAAATGATCAACATGATCAAAATTTTGCTGTTAAACCTGTTAGTCACAATCTACTTCATGCCTTCTGTCATCTGATTGATAGTTTCGACTTTTTTTTTTTTTATCAAGTAAAAGCTCTTTTAGTGTAATTGTAGAAACTTCCACCTTAAGCTGCTGCTTCTCGTGTCAAATCTTGACTGATTTTTATCAAGTAAACGTCTGTCTGCAGTCAGATCTCCAGATGAACACATACTGGACTGAAGCAGCTCAGCTTTACTTGATTCTCCATCAATCATTTTTTTGTCTCAAATCTGATCATCAGGAACTTTTGAGGAATGTTTATTTGTTCATCTCTGAATTATTGGAGCTATAGAGTGACGACTGATATTTAGACCTATATAATTTTATGTCAGTATCTGGTATACTGTTTTAAAGATCTCATTGATTTACATTGCAAGCATCAGAATTTCATCATATAAATATCAGCATCTGCACCAAATGCCATATTTTTGCTCCGTTTGAGTCTCTGAATAAAGTTGAGCTGTTTTTTCCTCTGTTTTCTCACTATATCAGACTATATGAGCTATAAATCCTGATGGATCAAATATGATACTCAACAAAAAACACATGCAAAGTAATGGTTCAATAAAAATGTGTTAGTTTTTTTTCTGACTGTTATTTCATAAGTCAGGCTTTACAGGGTTAAACAGATCAGCGGTACAGCGGGTTCTTGGATGCTTTGAGCTCTCTGGATGCCAAATACCATACAGATAATGTTCACATGTGTTTATTTTCTGTTTTGACATATTGTGGAAAATGAAGTAACGCGTAGAGTGAAATCACCATCATATTGTGAGAATTGTTTTGAGGAAAGCCATGCTGATCATGACAGGCTTAACGGACTCAATAAGACTCTTGCAGTTTAAATTTTGCTGTTTGTTTTTCACTTGAGCTGTTTGCCACTAATTTTATTTGAATCTTTCCCTTCATCCTGCTGTAATATTGCGTATTTAAGAACAGGTGCCTCTAAATTATTCTCAAGTGACCGTCGTCACATGTTACCGTGAGCTCTGTGATCGGTGGAAAGGAGTTGAATGACTCTTCTTTTTGTGACTTTCATTTTGCTCTTGTGAGCTCAACCTGTCTGTCCTGCTTTATGAAGACAAAGACGCCATACGCCTCTGGTGTTCGTGACCTTTCTGTGTCATGAAATCAATTCTGCACCCTTGACATGATATGCCTGTCCTACTCATCCTTTCTTTTACATGTAAAGTACAGAAGTCTGTTGTTTGGTCTTCGCTGTTCTTTGTAACTACGAGTGTATGCAAACCTCAATCGAGCCAGCCAAATGCGTCTCAAATTGGCCTTTGAAATGAAATGTTGCTATTTAGTAATAGCAACACAGTCGTCTTAAAGTAACACATTAGAACAAAATGCTGCTCTGTCCAGTTCATTTGTGCTGCCGAGCGCTTTTCAGACTCTCCAAATGTACTCCGATCATCTCAGGATCACTTACAATGTGCATTAAATACAAAAGTGTGACACATTCACTTTGACATTTGTCTCATCTGTTTTTTTTTACTCTGTTTTCTCACTATATCAGACTATATGAGCTATAAATCCTGATGGATCAAATATGATACTCAACAAAAAACACATGCAAAGTAAAGGTTCAATAAAAATGTGTTAGTTTTTCCCGAGCACAGCTATATTCCAGAAGGCAACATTGTCATTTTTTTTGCGTTGATTTTCATCTTATGGTTTTCTTTATTTTTTTCTAATATTTTGGGAAAAGTAAACCAAGTAAGCAGCACAACTTTCAGGGAAATCTAAACGGTGGTGAACAGAGATTTGTAATAAAACACATCTGACTTCTCTTATATGTTCACACTGGCTTTGATTCTGTACACTCTTAAAAAATAAAGGTCGGCATCGATGGTTCCATGAAGAACCTTTAACTTCCATGGAACCTTTCCATTCCACAAAAGATGGAACATTCTTTATAGTGGAAAAATTATCTTTATATTATTAAAATGTTTAATATATTCGCCCATGTTCATCTCTTCTCCGTCCTGTATCGAAAGGCTTTAGATGTTCTAATGGAATCGAAATGCCAGGAAAGCACTCTCTCATTGATTACAGCGCTCATTCCCTGAAGCACCGTTTCAGCAGATTCCATTTAATAATTGATGGTCAGGGGCCTTGACGGCTTTTATATTTGCCACTGACCCAAAACCTTCAGTTTTGCCAGGAAGAGTATGAACAGTATATACCTCAGTTTCAGGTTGATTTGATTCGGCTGGAATTGTACCTGCTGCGCTGCCTCATTTTGACTCAACGTGTGCTACAGATAAGAGAGTCAAGTGTCATTATTGAGACTGATAACCGCATGATAGTTGGGTTAGTTTGACAGTATGTTTAATGCTGACATTTCAGGTATTTCTGATAATTACTAAAATTACAGTCTTTATCAATATAAATAATGAAATGAATAATAATACAAATAAATAAGAAATCATATTCTTAAGTTAAGCATTTACGTCACATATTTCTAAAGAACGAATCCGTGTTGAGTGACTGTCCATGTAAATGACATTTTATGAAAATCTTAATCATAGTCATGGCATTAAATGTTGCATGCACTGAAAAAAAGAGAATATCTTCCTCAGTATTTTTGTCTGATTTTCCAATCTAAACATCCCTTGAAAGTAAACAAAATGTAGTGAGTTTATGATTAAAGCAAGAATAAATATCTGTCAGTGGGGCATGAAAACATTTTTCTACTTTGACTTAAGTTTAATTTTTCTAACCCTGTTGGCAGATATTTGTTCTTTTATTCATAATTTCATTTAATTTAGAAAACAAGACTTATCTTATGTTGTTTTGCCTCTCAATGCCTTTTTTGAATTTTTATACATTAAAAAGACATAAAAACAATCACTTTGTTTTGCATCAGAAGATATAGTGAAATTTATTTACATATTCTAGTTAAGCAGTTATTTTAAATTATTATTATAAATTTTTTTCTTTGTAAAATGAAGTAAAAAGTAAGGTTGAAAGCAGGGTTACTATAGTTAACTACAACTAAACCATAAAAGTTTGTTGCTTAAAATAAAATGCATTTTAACCAAAATCAAATAAAAAGAAGTAAACTTGTTTATTTCAGCTACTTGCCAAAGCAACATTTCTCATTTTCATTTAGTTTAACTTGATTTACTAAAATAACTAAAACATTTTAATATAATTATTATTTCTTATTAATAAATTAATAGAAAATTGATAAAATGACAAAAACACAACAAAATTACTAAAACTTGAACTAAAATTACAAAAACAATATTTTATAATAGTAAATTGTGTGCTCCCTAGACATTTAGTGAACATACTGATATATTGTGTTATTTTGATTTATTCTTTTCTTTCGTTGATCTAAAAAAGGTCTTTAAAAGTCTTAAATTTACCTTCGTAAAGGCTGCTGAATCCATTTAATATGCGGTCTGAAACAGGCAGCAACTTGTCATTCACATACAACCCACCTGTACTTGATATTGAAAATGATAGTTTCTCTCCATCATACAAAACTCAGTCATGTTTGAGAGAATATAGTAGCATCCCCTCCTCAAGAGGCAGGGCCTTCATTCCTTTTCCTTTCGCAGTGCTGTTCAAATCATAATATTTCTTGTGAGTAAGAGGAGACATCATAAATGAAGCGGGGCACATTTTGTACAGACTCTATAATAGTGTAAGCATCTGCAGTGTGTCATAATGGGAGTGCCGGCCAAAAGAAACCCTGCCCTCTTAAGGCAGTCAAGAAACACACATGTACTCCCTCTCTGCTGGCGAAGGGAGCGTGTATTATTAGAATGTGAATCGGAAACCCTAAAAAGTAAGCCAGCTCAAAATGACCTCACTGGGAAGGTCGAGACCGGACTTTTATCTGAGGCCTCTTGACCAAACCGTCATTTGTTCCAGACGTTTGGTTAGTCATGAAGGAGGGAAATGATGATACGGACTCCACTATGGGCAGAAGGGATGTAGGTGGGGTTTTAATGCATGTCGAGCCCAGTTTTGTGACGTGGGGGTCTTCTGACAAACAGGAAATGACTTCAAATGTTTGGCTTGTTCCCTGGATGTTGCCGTCATCCTGATGTTTTCCGCTGCTGCTCACAGATTCTTTCATTGTTTTCATACTTAACGTTTTTGTCATAAATGACTTCTGCTTTTTTAATAATGTTTTTTTTTTTTTTTTAGATGTTTATTATTATTCAGGGAGCATTAACTGACTAAATTCAGTATGAAATAGTATAGTTTTCCCCGGTAAGTGTAATTAAAAGGTTATCCTGGTAAAGTAAAGAATACTTCTGTCCTATACTGTCCTAATGTAATCATGGCAGAGCTACAGCGAGAGGAATGTGGAGACTGCAAGGAAATGCACATGATTTATCAGAGGATGCATCATTTCCTCTGGCATTTTCTCCACTTTCCTTCCTCGAATCAAGAGATTTGTGGATATTTTGGCCTGTCCTGCTTGAACTGGGCAGCATTTAAAAAAAATTCTGTGCTGACGATAATCCTGAAATAGTCATACTAACTTGATTGTCTAATTGAGATTAATTGTTTGTTTTATTAATGTCACTTACATTGTAAGCCTAATACATTTTTTAAAAATATTTCTATAATTAAATAGTCCTATATGACTTTTTATTAATACAATTATTTAATATGTTTTCTTTATGTGCAGCTTTCATCTTGATCCACTTTTAATTCAAAGTAGCCCATATAAGCCCAGGAAAACTAATCTAATATATGTAATATAATAGTATACAGTATGAATGAATATGAAATGTATATAATTGAATACAAATTAATTATAAATGTAATTTTGTATTTGTAATTTGATTTGCTTTGATATAGTATTATATAGGGTTGGGTACCGAAACCCGGTACCAATATGGCACCGGTACCTATGTAACCGGTATGTACTAGAACCGAATCCGAACGCAGATTTCGGTGCCTCA
>NW_015539832.1:658823-659480 GCF_001515605.1 Sinocyclocheilus anshuiensis | reverse complement strand
ACCGGCACCGCACGTGAAAAATAATTTCCCGACTGAGAAAATGCACGTGAACTCAAGTCGGAAAGCTCTAATAATACAAATCCAACACATCTTTGTAGTAACGTGAGTGTCCATGTTGTTTTCACATTCTGACTTAAGAACAACTCAGGAAATGAGAGCATCCGAGGAGCGCATGAATGCAGTTCCTGGTGGAATGACCTGCCCAACTCAATTCGAGCAGCTGAGTCCTTAGCCATCTTCAAGAAACGACTAAAAACACACCTGTTCCATCTTTATTTAAACCTCTAACTCTAGCACTTTCTATTCTATTTTAATTCTGCCTTATCTATTTCTTTTATATTTAAAAAAATAAAAAATAACTAACACTAGCTTTCTATTTTTCAATTCTTTCTACTTCTTTTTGTGTATGTGTGGGTTTATACAGTATGTGTGTGTGTGTATGTATATATGTATTTATCATGTAAAAAAAAATAAATAAATACCTTGCTACATGTACTGCGTTATGCTGAGTTCACACTGCACGATTTTAGCCCGATTTTTCACTCGCCGACAGGTTTCGCGAAATCGCCGACAAATGCCCGAAATCGGAGGCAAATCGGTGCTTGTTCACGCGAGTGACAATCACGCAGTGTGAATTATCAAAGACGCGATCTGAGG
>NW_015539832.1:653544-658796 GCF_001515605.1 Sinocyclocheilus anshuiensis | reverse complement strand
CAGGGACGATAATAGGTGAGCGCCAGCCAATGAGATTGCCGTTTGCGCATTAGTTCCGCCCACTACCGGAGAAAGCTGTAGTTCTTAAAAGCGGAAGAATTCCAAAGGAACTCCGTTAATTTGACAGCAAAATACAACAAAGAATATTGTTTACATGTAGCACGCATAAGTAGCGTGTCATTTCTCTCTCTCTCTCTCGCTGCGTGTGTGTGAAATAAAGCGATGGCGAGTCGTGCGCCTTCACACTAGAGTTTACGCGATTCGTCGGATTTTATTCAACTATTCGATTTTTTTTAAATCCTCGACTTCATTTTGCTCGCGTCGACTAACCGGCAAAATACCGGAAGTGTCGCATTTCACAGACGAGAATGTATAAAAGTATATTAATACATAATTGTGAATTCACAAACGCTACGATTTAATTAAATAATTATATTTTAAGTAATTTTAAAGGCTATTGTTCACTTACATCTATTTTTATTACCACTAAAAAAATAATTATAATTATAGGGCACTATAATATCAGTTTTATTTCCAAATTAATTTTTTTCCATATAGTTTAATAAAATATTCTTAAGTAAAATTGTTGTTTTTTTGTGTGTGTGGGAAATTAATCGTTTAGATTAATCGACAAAGTAGTCGACAGATTAATCGAAATAAAAACAGTCGTTAGTGGCAGCCCTACATATATATAAAATTCACTAAAATGAATGTTGGCTCTGTTGCTAATTTTAGTGATTTTTAGCAAATGAGGATGTTAATGTTAAAGGTACAGGGCAAATTCATTTGTTTACGTGCTTGTTTTTTTTTTGTTGTTGAAAGCTGAGTGCAGCTTATGTATTTGTGCAGCTCTGTTGGTCTTCAAGGCTCTGTAATTGTCTAATCTATGATACAGGAAGTAGTTACTGTAAGAAGCAGCCCTACCCAGCACAGAGCTTTCCTGTTGCATTGATCAAATCTAGCTGTGATTTAATGTTTTAGACTTGCTTACTTACACTGAAGCCCTCTGGGAAGGGAAACGACTCTACGTCTGCTTTCAAGGCTGCTTTTAGAAGCTTGATAATCAAAAGATTTCATGCATGGAAATGTAAATTATTTATGGGCTTTGAGTATTCTACAAATAATGTTTGTCAAAGACTGCTTTACGTAAATGGCTTAATTATTTGTGCTTCTTAATTATGCAATGGGGGGGCTTTTGTTTCAAATTAGAGGCAATCCGGCATCATTTGTTTGAATGGACAACAACAAAACAGTACAACAACAAACTCACTTATATTAAACATAGAACTTTTATTAACAAAACAAATAAAAATATACCATGCTATAGGCCTAATATAAAAATAAAAAAAATAACTTACACAAAGTTTAAATATAAAAAAACTGAAAATCACTGTGGAACCAAATAAATAAGAAACAGAGAATGTTTATAAGCAAAACAAATAAAAAAGCTTGGAGGCACTGCCATACACCTTGATGTAAAATAAATTAAATAAATTATAGTGTTAATAGAATTATAGTAGTGCTGGGCGGTATGACCAAAAATTTATATCACTGTATTTTTCAAAATTATACCGGTTTCACGGTGCATGACGGTATTTTATTTTCATGCATGACCGGGTGTTAACCACATTTTCTACTGATTGAGAGGAAATACTGCAGTATATTGACTTAGAATTTTTTTTTATAGTGTGTGTGTATATATATATATATATATATATATATATATATATATAAAAAGACTAATATTTTAGTATTAGTCAGTGAAAATGTTGCCAAAGCAAGTACAAATCTGACATACTGGCCGTTCATGACCAGCACAAAAACCTTGTTGTGTCCTGTTTTACTGTACTTTACATTCAAGGAGAACATTCATTGTTTATTTAATTGTAGTGTATTGTGCCATTCACAAATATAGTTTATTGTCATTAATGAAAAAAAGGAAGCTGCATTCTTACAGCAGTGTAACAATGTTTTTGATTGGGACCGCAGCACAGGAAGTGCGTTTGCGATTTGCAGGGCGTTTTCACACGTCTGTGTGTTCATGCATCTCTCTGCAGTACAGTTAAATGCGTCCTATTACTTAGCATGGATTCGTTTCGTTCCAGCATTACGTCATCTGATGGTAGGCTGTATTTTTAGCCAAGAAATGCAATTGGCTGGCAGCTAATTAAATTACAGCCCTCTGTTTAGGCTGTTTGATGGATGGTCAATGAATGGCCGTTCTTCCAGCACTCCATTTGATGGCAGGGCAGGACGGGGGCGAGACAACCAATGACAGTCCAGCTGAGGAGGGAATTCACTGGGGATCCTCTGGAAAAAGACACACACTGTGTGTGTGTGTTGAAACTGTGAGCGTGTTTATTCCACAGCACAGTGTTTTAATTAATAACGTGGATCAAAGATGAAATCATACTAGTCCCAAAAATGGACTGGCATTATTTCATTTAAATTCATCCGGGATGTTTGGCACATGCATGGCCGGATGCTGTTCGGGGCGAGTCCACACGCTGCTGTCAAGTGTTTAATAAAATCACCAGCTGACTGCTCCACCCATAAAGAGATCCATCTGTGTCTGCCTTTATTCCCTTCCCATCACAGGAAAGAAGGAATAAGAACCGTATTTAACACATTTAATACATAGATTTTACTAATATCAGTGCAGTAATCTTTTTTTGTAGCCTTCCTTTAAAGCAGCACTATGTAACTTTTGGCGCTCTAGCGATTAATAAACAGAACTGCACACATCCCGCGGAAGAACATTCCAACCGGAGCTACTTCTCTAAGTTTATGTCTATGGCGATTCACGCAGGTATGTGTTACTCCGCAGCGGTGATGACCCGA
This sequence comes from Sinocyclocheilus anshuiensis, assembly GCF_001515605.1. Classification (NCBI taxonomy): domain Eukaryota; kingdom Metazoa; phylum Chordata; class Actinopteri; order Cypriniformes; family Cyprinidae; genus Sinocyclocheilus; species Sinocyclocheilus anshuiensis. The sequence continues at coordinate 655,955 of NW_015539832.1, read as the reverse complement.
CCAGGCTACAATAGTCCAAATATAAGTACTTATTATAAGTGTACTGTATGATTCGGAATAAGACAAAAATTCCACGGTTTGGAAGATGAATTCATGATGTACTCGCTCATTATATACATTTTGCAAATTTTGAACACCGTAAAAGTTACATAGTGCTGCTTTAAATTATAATTGTATCAGCAAAATTGATGGACCCCTACTATTTGTATGTATTGATATAATGATACACAAACCAATTTCAATACATATATGTATATTGAATAAAACGAAAGTATTTTAAACTTTCAGTTACCCTTGTTTGTAGGTGAATGTGTGCCGTAGCCTGTTTAATAAAGTACAGTAATACCATTTGCATTGCAAAGTATGCATTTGTTTTGTATGACATAGAGTATTCATTTTATTTATGCAGGTCTTTAAAAGATCTTAAGTTTTAAATTTGACTTTTACCTGTTATTGTGGTTTATTTTGTAAACTGGTGCTCTAGACCAGGGGTTTCCAACCTTTTTTACACCACGGACCGGTTATGTTTTTGTAAGAAAAATATCCATATTCGTACGTGCTTCCATGTAGGACTGTTGGCGCAAGCTAGATTAAATTGATTATTACGTTTTGAATATGGATATTTTTCTTACAAAAATGCATCGATTCGCTAGAGAAGGCCTTTGTTCACCCCCGGAGCCGTGTGAGTAGGGCTGGGTATCGATTCAGATGTCCCGATTCGATTCGAGTCTCGATTTTTTTGATTACATTCAGTGAATATAGCGTGATATCAAATGCTTCTGCAGATTTATAGTATTACTATAGCATTTCACCTGAGCATTGCGAATTGCGCGTATGGCCATGATAAGTGCTGAATGAATGACAGGCTTTCTGTTGTAACATCGCGCAAGGTAAATAAGGGTGACGTCTAGTGGAGAAGACTAATGATAAGATTCACGTTAATCAGATCTTGTTTTAAATGTGTGCTGAAATAAATACTGGAAAAGATTGATTCGTGGCTTTTGAGAATCGATATCGAATCGACGTCATTTAAAAAAACGATTAATCGGAAAATCTATTTTTTTGGCCAGCCCTACGTGTGAGACACTTTTTATTTTTTATTTTATTTTTTTTAATGGATGGGCGCTTTTTCACTTCTTTTGGACTGATGCATGCAACACCCGCTGAGTGGCATTAAACAGCTTGAAAGATCAAAGACTATTTTTAATATAACTCCAACTGGATTCGTCTGAAAGAAGAAAGTCATATACACCTAGGATGACTTGAGGGTGAGTAATTTATGGGTTACTTTTCATTTTTGGGTGAACTAACCCTTTAAGGCTTTTTTTGTGGTGTAAATGTAATTATTTCTTAAGCAATTTTCTCATCAGCGTTCTATCAGTTCAAATCAGCATATTGGTGATATTTACCACCTTAAATTGATTTCTAGGACACTTTTTACCTTTACAAAGGCCCATTCTTTCCTAACCTCATTGAACATACAGTATGTGTCATCTTTCACGCCAAATTATGTCACGTTTGTTTCTTTTTGTTAAAAGCTATGCATGTTTAACTAAGCCTTTCCCATCCATAATTTGGAAACAACTCGGAAAGTCAAGTTCTCTTTTTCTTGTCAAGCCCTGAAAAGTGTTTGCAACAGTTTGTAATCGAGATGATCTGGATTCAGTGAAGCGTTGGACTTTTATTTTTCTTTGATGGGCGGTTTAGTCCATTTCATCTGGTGAGGAAGTGCAAGTTTATTTAATCTTTCTGCACTACAGTTTAGCATGTACCTTACTGGCTTCCAGGCATATTTCTGTGGATCTACAATAAATCCTCAGAATTAATCTACAAGACATAATAGGAGCATAGAGGACAGTGCTTATTAGTTGGCAATTTTGGGAAGTCTGTTGGCTTGTAAATATTTCCCTTGTTCCTTGTTCCTGTAGACTGTCTCTCAGAACTGAACTTGTTGTGTTGTCTTTTATTCTGTGTTATGTTGTTATGGAGATGGACGCCACAGTTGGCTAGTGAACGAGACGCAATCATTGAAATGCGACCAGTGTGTCTCTTTGTTGGGTGTGGAGGAGAAAAACTGAGTCAGTACGTTTTTGTCAGTAGATAAATGTTCATGACTAGAAGTGGACAGAGTCAGAAAGGAGATTGGAGAAATGTTTTGAGAAATCGATAGTCACATTCATTGTTTTGTCCTGATGAAATAAAGATATCATACCTGCCCTACTTGGAGGGAAAAATGTTTCCTAGTAGGGATGTTCATTTTAACCGTTTAACCGTTAACCGACCGTAAGAATTTTTGACCGATTAATACAATCAGTTAAACGGTTTAAAAAGTTTTTTTTTTTTTCCCCAGTAATTTGTCAAAATATTGAAAAGGTTTGCTGCATGGTTAAAATACGCTATGCATATATATA
>NW_015539832.1:641493-653354 GCF_001515605.1 Sinocyclocheilus anshuiensis | reverse complement strand
TTAACCGACCGTAAGAATTTTTGACCGATTAATACAATCAGTTAAACGGTTTAAAAAGTCTTTATTTTTTTTTTCCCAGTAATTTGTCAAAATATTGAAAAGGTTTGCTGCATGGTTAAAATACGCTATGCATATATATATAAAAAAAAAAACGCAAGTTGCATATAAGTCGCATTTTATTTCATTCAGAAATGGGCCTAATGCCGACGCGAAATGTTTACAAACATTTTAATAAACACTGTAAACATAGCTAGGCTATTTTAGTTCCCCTCGCTCCACAACAAATCCTTTCAATTAACAGTATTTAGAAAAGAACAAGAATTAAAAATATAAGTAGCTATAGCTATATAAACGACAAGCCAAAACGAATTCATAGGCTAAAATGAAACTGAAACCAACGTTGGGTCTCTCAGTCGACACAAAATCAAATATTTTCGTATTCGCGATGTATTTGAATGCCAAAATATTATTTATTATGTAGCCTACTTCACTGGCGTTCCAATATCCACGTAAAACAAAATGTTTTGAATAACATCACGGCAATACAGTGATAACGCTTAACGGCACAGATTGTACTACATATTTAAACTGAGCAGTGTGTTTTTTTTCCATATGTTTGACTGACTATTTTATTATGATAATGAACAGGCTGCATTGTCAAGGTAGCAAAACTTAACTGTGTGCGCTTGCGGCGCCTGCGCAATCATTTGAATTTTTTCCTTCTAACAGTGGAAGCAACTATCCTTTTAGTCATAAAGATAATCGGAATTGTAAAAGGTTTGCTTTTATTTGTGTACATTCACAATAAAAACAAATCTTTGTGCTTTTGTAAAATAAGCCTAACGAAAAATAGGATCCGGCTTTCTGCCGACTGTTTCCTTTCACGTAGCACAAAAATTAACCGAAACTCTGCATATTAGGCTACTTGTTGCAGTTTTTCTTTCGTTTTCTTCATTTATTATTTAAGTTAAAATATATTTCTCGTATAGGCCTATTTATTATTATTATTATTGTTGTTTGATTATATTAATATATTATATTATTAGTATTATTTATATAATCGGTTAACGAGCGTCGGTTGTCGGTTAGGAAAAATAACCGAAATGAACATCCCTATTTCCTAGTGTTTAAACCAAAAAATTAAAATCCCACAGAAGACGAAAGTGAACAGTTAGAAAACACAGTTGTGTAAAACCATACTATGAGTTCAACCAGATTCTTTCATTTAGGGCAGTGGTCGCCAACCCGTTGATCGCGATCGACTGGTAGATCTTTATAACTGTCCCAGTAGATCCCGAAAAAAAAACAGTAAAATAAGTACAAAAATGCATTACATTTATGGGGTTATATTAATGTATCACTGAAGGGTACTGTCTTGAGAAAAGTTTCGATGGCAATGGCATTTTCTTCTCCGTATAAAGCGCAACTCTGCTTTGTTTACAGCGGTAACCAAGGAAACGCTATATTGCGGTCGGTTCATAAGCGGTGTTGCCAAGTCCGCGATTTTAATTCACAGTGTGTGTGTTGTAATTATATAAGTATATAGTCTAGGGCTGTGAATCTTTGGGTAGTCAGCGAATCGATTTGATTCACGATTCATAGGTTTTCGATTCAAGAACGATTTTTGCAAATTCAGAACGATTCGATTCACAATTAAATTCGATTTGATTCAATTCTGCATTATTTAAGTGCATTCACTGGATTATTTAAATGCTTTCCCTAAATTCTTTAAATGTTTAGTCAGGGGGCAAATTACACAGCAGCCTTTATGGTTAGAGAACCATAGGTTACAGAAAAAAACCCACTTTTGTCCATTGTTAGATGCTAGTTTAGTGATGCTACGGCATGACATGGCATATGTAAAAATGTATGTAAGCCAAGATTTTAAAAAAGAGCTTTGAAAGTATTATGTATAGGCTAACATTTTGTCACACCAGGGGCGTAGCCATCATTTCAGAAGTGACAGAAATGTCAAATACAATAATTTTATGTATATGTTTTATTATTATTATTATTTTTTTTTTTACAAGGAATTATTTTTTTATCTCTTCAAATTTGCTATAATAAATCAAATACACTGCTGGACAATAATAAATCATTTGTAATCTATATTTTTTTCCTAATGGCAATTTTATGATCGTTTTATATACTACAAACAATTATTTCAATTTTCTGCACAGAATAAGGTAGAAAATATACTTTATAGTTTCTGTCCTGTAATAAATGATATGTCAATTAGCACTGCATCATTCATACATTTTATTTATTTATTGTGTTTATTGTCTTAACGTTTCAGTTCATTCTACTTTGTATACAGTTTAGCTGCAGATATAGCCTGGCACGTCTTAATTCTATGAGCGCGAGATCAATTCTCTTTCAGTGCGAAAACTTCTTTATCTCATTTTCATAAAATAAAATGCTATAGTATTTAACTTTTCCTCTCCATCGGCGAATGATGATTCTGAAAGAAAACGCGCCGATGTCTGTTTGCTAAAGCAACGAACGCTACTTTCATGCATCTGATTATCAGATAAACCTCGTGCTCTTATTTCAAGGTTGTTGTTAATGCTGTGGTTATTTTAACAGCTTCCTTCGTACATTCGGTTCAATGACATTGTTAAAAAACATTTATCATTCAGTGGAACTGTGCGTATGCTTTAAGGCTTGTTCACACCGGGTAGCAGCATCATATGACCCCTTTAACGACTCCTGACTAAACAAAGGGCGCCAATGTGAGTGTGCACACCGACGCGCAAAACGCGAGGCGTAAAAGCGTCATTTTTTTAAAAAACGCATCGGGTTTGTTTTTTTTGTTTGACGCGCCACAGTAAAAACTGGCCGACCAATGAGATTTTGTTCACGTGCCTGGAGCTGCTGAAGTTACAGTAAAACTCGATTTGGTGGCACTCAAGCACAAAACGGTCTTGCCGAGCACACATTGATACCTAACAACGAAGAGGAAGTAAGCAGACCAAGAAGATGCATCAAGGCAAGATGAATATAGAGCTGCTGGTCTCATTGGAGTCTGAACACAAAGGGCTTTATGACAGACGCGACAGCGACTACAAAAATCTCGATAAGAGGGAGTTGTTATGGAGAGGAATTGCAGATCAAATAGGATTCGATGTGTACCGGGGTATTTCTGTTTTCATTAAGCGCCATCTAATGTCAGGGAGTGAATTTGCACGTTCACTTGGCTCATCGCCAGCGAAAATCGCTTGGGTATGAACACAAAAGACGTATCGAAAAACGTCGGCGATAAGCGCGCGATAATCGTACCGGTGTGTGCGACACTTACATTTTTGCTCCGTCCATGCAATAAATGCGCAGCCTTCGACTGCTCAGGTAATGTTGTCGGTATGACCGAGAGCCATTGAAAAACTACAGAAAAGCAAAACTACTTCACTTTAGCATTACTGGCCACGAGTACTAAAGAAGAGATCACACATCAGCTGCTCAAAAAATGTGTCAGTGAGACGAACGGAGCGCGAGCGCAATCCTGTGACAGTCACAGGTGGTAAATAGTGCAGCGCGTGAAGGAGAGATGTGAGGCACGGACACTGTTCAAGGTCTCCATTAATTCCTGCTTGTAGTAATTTAATGTGTATATATTTTGAAAGCATTGAATCGCTCTAGAAATCGCGATTCATTCGATACTTAGCGTTTTAAATCGATTACTGTCCGAAATCGACGATTCAAAATCCATGTTTCAAGATCGATGCATATGCATCGTCAGGGTTTGTAATCGATGCATCGAGAAAACGAGTGAATCGTTACACCCCTAATATAGTCCATTGTGCTGCGTGTTTCAGAGCGTCACTGGACTCTTGCACGCGAGCAGCTCATGATCCAGTGTTTTCAGTGGCTCAGAGCGGCTCGCGGTTCACATGAAAATACAGTGAAGTCCATCTCTACATGTACTGTTTAACATGGATTTGGGAGCAGTGTGCACTAATTATGCTGATTTTATCTTCACATCATTTCCAACATTTTTCGCAACACTACATACTTTCATGCATTTCACACAGATTTATAATGAGAAGTTAAAATTCACTTCAGGTTTATTTGTGTATTGGGTCAAAGCAGCTTTAACAGAAATAAAAATTAACTGAAAATATACAAATAAAACAAATTAAAACTATTAATAAAAACTATAAAAGCATCTCAGTTATACTAGTATACAGGTTTACAGTTTAGTATGAATTTTATAGTAATTTTCTGTACATTTTTTGTTATTTTGTTGTTTTTGTCATTTTTATTAGGTTTTGTTTTTTGCATGTTTGTCTATATAGCTTTATTAATTTTTATTTCAGTTTTGTTACCTTAGTGGATCAAAGTAAACAACAACAGCAACAACAACCAAAAAAAAAAGAAATCTTTCCTGGGCAACTAGATGGAGAAAAAATATATAAAATTTCAAATTCAAATTTATTTATTTAATTTATTTATTTTTAAGATAATATTTCTTTAATAGTTTCAGTTTTAGTGAACTATAGTAACCCTGATAGAAACTTTGAGCTTTTCTGCAATTTTCCAACAAAATGAAAGTTTGAGTGTGTAACTCTTTCAATTGAAGAAATTGTCATTTTTATTGTCATTTTTCTGACAGTAAAGCAAGCATGGAATACTCATTATTTTACAATGCAGTTATAGTATAATAGTAGTATATGTCTGCTCAATAATAATAATAATAATGTGATTATTATTATTATTATAGTTAAGAAATACTTTGACTACGGTCAAACGAAAACTGAATTAGACAGTTCAAATTTTTTACCCTTAATTTTGTGGGAATTTTACCCCGTGGTATTGACAATGGTATATGGAATATCAATATTTTTCAAGGTATTATATCAAAGTTATAAGTTCCATTTTCGTGACAACACTGGGCATTGACTGCCCTCCCGAGTGTTCCAAAACAAACAAACAAACAAGTGCAGAGCCCTGCGTAATATGCTGGGTGCATGTAATATGTCTCCTGATTATTATGAATTGGATTCTTCTTCTGCAGTCCACTTCCTGGGTTGTTTGTGTGCAGCTTTTAGAGGAAAAGCAGGTCTAGAGTATCAGACTCAGGTTACAGTGTGAATGTGGAACAAAGTGAGGCTTGACCCTGATCTCCTTACTCACACATACAAACACTTCTCAGCGGTTCACCTCCAACTGCTCCTGTTCTCAGCCCGTGCGCTCGAGCCTCCCGATGAATGTTTGGCCTCTTGCTTTCATCCAGACCAGAACGCAGCCCTCCAGTTTGGCAAGTTCACTTTCACAAACACATCTGACACTTAACCGTGTTTCCCTCCAGCTGACCTCATTTTCAACTCCATCGCATTGCTGTGTTTGCAGCCAAATCAGAGGCCAGTTTTAGCTCGGTTGCTTTTCATCCCTCCCTTTCCCAGTGTTTGTCAATGTGATTTCTAACGTTGTCATATTTCTCTTTACGCAGATGTGAAGAAGGACTGGTCAGATCACGCGCTGTGGTGGGAGAAGAAGAAGACCTGGCTGCTAAAGACGCACTGGACGCTGGATAAATACGGCATTCAGGCCGACGCAAGACTGCTCTTCACGCCGCAGCACAAGCTGTTGCGCCTGCAGCTGCCCAACATGAAGCACATGAGGGTGAAGGTCAACTTCTCTGACCGTGTCTTCAAGGCCGTGTCCGACATCTGCAAAACCTTCAGTGAGTGCTGCTGCCTTCCCTAAAATATTACTCCGCTTTTTCATAGCTCCATTAGCCTAACTCAATCTCCCCGCTGGTCGTGAAGAACAGCAAGTCAGAATAATTGTGTTATTTTGCTATACATTAGAGCGCATTCAGAATTCAGTGCTGAGACAGATGTAGGCTTTGGTAGAGAGATGGTGCTAAATCAGAATACAGCGACAGCTTAAAGGCCCCATCAAATGCACTGACAAACACAATTGTTTTCATGTGCTGATGTATTTCCTGTAGACCAATCTAAGGGCACATGCTTTTTAAAAAGCCAATAGCCTTTAGCTTTGTAACACCCCAGCGTACTGCTAACACTGCCCACTGTTTTAAAAATAGTATGTGAAACAGTACATTATACATATAGCAATAAACATCTAAAGTATGCTGTGTTGTCTGTCAATAGTGATCATCTGATATGGGTTTTTAATGGCTTATGTGGATGTCTTGGACACTGATGATCGATAATAATGCCAATATATATGATATCAATCAGTTTAATGATAATAAAACAACATTGCCGCAATAGAGTTAGTACTTTTTTCACATAATATTTATTTAAATTATAAATATAACTTAACTTGATTAATCTGTAAGAAAAAAAAGCCTCTGGATTATAAACAGCACTGACGAGTAGACGACATATGTGACCCTGGAGCACAAAAGCAGTCTTAAGTCTCTGGGGTATATTTGTAGCAATAGCCAACAATGTATTGTATGGGTCAAAATGATTGATTTTTCTTTTATGCCAAAAATCATTAGGATATTAAGTAAAGATCATGTTCCATGAAAATATTTAGTAAATTTCCTGCTGTAAATATATTAAAACTTAATTTAACTTAATTAGTAATATGCATTGCTAAGAACTTCATTTGGACAACTTTAAAGATGATTTTCTCAATATTTAGATTTTTTTGCACCCTCAGATTCCAGATTTTCAAATAGTTGTAACTCGGCCAATATTGTCCTATCCTAACAAACCACACATCAATGGAAAGCTTATTTATTGTATAGATGTATAAATCTCAATTTCAAAAAATTGACCCTTATGACTGGTTTTGTGGTCCAGAGTCACATATGTGTCAAAACATCGGGGAAAAGAAAACTGCACTCATCAAATCACTTCACAGGAACTTTAATACAAAAACAATGTAAACACACAGGGTTTTGACAATAACTCTTTAGCAGCTAAAGTATCCCTATCCCTAGTAGTATTGTTATACTTACGAATATCGGAATATTATTACAAAAATAATGTAGTTCTTCTGAATGTATTTTAATTAATTCACATTCACACGGCATTGCAGCATTTCAGTTAAACCTATAGTCCTCATATTCACAGCAAACTAACAGAAAAATTGCACCACCAAAAAAATTTAATTTGAAGTTTCAATTTGAAGTTATGTCTTCAATAACTAATGTGAGCCCTCTAAATGAACCCAGACCCCTCACATCATAGGAGCTGCTTGTGTGGTTTGCTGTTTAACATGCATTAAGGGGCAGTTTGTGTTCTCTATTTCTTCTGCTCGGTTTTTAACTGTTGGTCTATATACACATGCATCAGACGGATGTCGTGTTTGCTGTTATGTCTTGTAGGGCTGAATGATTAATTGCATTTGCGGTAATATCGCGATATGAAAAAACGCGATTTTTCTATCGCAGAGGCTGCGATTACACTCGGTCATGTGACACGCGAGAATAAAGAGGTGTGTTCGACTTGAAGATCGATCGGTGTATGACATCAAAGTACGGCGAGAGAAAGCATAAGGAGACGTCCGCGCTCTCTTATAGCTCTCGCGGTACTTTGATGACACACACATCGGACTAAGCAGCGCTGCTTCAAGTCAAGCACGCGCCATCAGCAGAAAAAGAAAAGAAATAAAACCTTTATTACATGCTTACAAGGTTGGAAGTTCAACAAATCAGTCAATATACTGTGATTGTAGTTGTTAAATATAAATGTCATTCATATCAATTCATGCATCACCTAATTTCATCGTGACGTATAGACCTGGCCTACAGAAAAGAACATTTATGTTTAATCTGTCTAATATTGTGTTGGTCATATTATACAATGATTTATAGCTTGTCTTTGTTGAATAATACACAACATAACAAGCTTTAAAAAATAATCGCATATTAACTCGCAATCGCAATATTGGTAAAAAAAATCGCAATTAGATTATTTTCCAAAATCGTTCAGCCCTAATGTTTTGTTTTGTTCTCAGCATCTCACACTATGCGCTTCTGGCACTGGTGATGCTCACAAGTTGTCAGTTTCATTCTGTTGTGCTCTTATGTCATCTGTAAATGGACCTAACACAGAATTTGGCTCAAATAATACATGATGATGCTGATGATATTTACTACTGTGCATCATTGTTCTACCTTTTGGAAAATCCTGTGGTACTGCTGTTGTTTTGAGGCTTGAGTGCTGTGATAATGCCATAGCACTGGTATCTAATAACTGAATTGGTTAAAGGTGTGCTTGACCACATTTCTTGTTTTCTGGTCTTTTGGCTGGTGTTTATTATTTCTTAAACACACTGATCTGTATGTCGTAGCATAGATAAGACCCAGCATGCCCTTGAACCGCTCCAAATCCTGTTTCGTAAACAGTTCTTATCAGTGTAACTGGCTGATGGTAACTTTTGTTGTGTCCATATATAGAAAACAAGGCCTTATGAGCACTTACAGGTTGAATCTTTTTCACTGTCAATATTTGCAAAAAAAAGTATTTCGACCAGGAAATGTTGGTATTTACATTTATTATTTGTGTGCATGCTTCAGTAGGTCGATAGGATTTATTGTTGTAAAAGACCAAAATTTTTGTATCTACAACATCACTGTAACGTTTCCAAAGCAAAACATCTAACAACTATATTTGTCATTTCAAACTGGTTTGATTCCAGTTTTGATTCCTCTTAACAATTCCAGGTCCTTAACGGTTTGATTTAATTATTATTTTAGTAGTCAGTAGGGTTGCAAAAAGGTGGAAATATTCCAGAAATTTTGGAAACTTTCCAGGATTCTTTGGAATATTCCAGGGATTTTTGAAACGTTTCCTGAAATTTACCGGAAATGTTCCACCCCTTTGCAACCCTAGTATTCAGTACAAATAGATTGATAGCTTTGATATAGATATTTTAAAGTTTTTGTCTGTATAGAAACTGCATGTTTTTTTTGGAAAGTATTGAGGCACACAGTTAGTTCTGAGAAAAGCCCCAGCATCGTTTGTTTGCAAATGACACTCGAGTTTCATATTTTGTTATCTAATGCAATGGCATTCAGGTATTATTTAGTGTCCAGATGCTTTTGGGTCCCCAATACCTGTATGTCTTGTAGAGCATGCGGAGTAGTGTGAGGAAGGGATGAGGGACAGGAGTTTTACAGCACTTCAACTGGCAGCAGCTGCAGACAGCCAGTGAGACGGTGATCATCCAGGTCACATATGCTGTCTCTCTCTCGGTGTCTCAGCTGCCAGAGAAATTGCGAGTTTCTTCTTCATTAGTTGGAATCACTTGGTCATGGAGCCAGAGTTTGCCGGTGATGAGAGAGATCCACAGAAGGGGACGTCTGCTCAGGAATTCAATTTTTAAATGAATCCCAAATCACAGATAACCAGAAATGAGTAATGCTTGAAGCCCGCGTGATATTTAAATGCCCCTATTAAGAGGATAGTTCACCCAAAAAGTGAAATGTTGCTGTTAATGTTCTTAAACCCTCAGGTCATCCAAGATGTAGGTGACTTTTTTTTGTTCTTCAGTAGAACAGTAAAGAAGATTTTTATCTGAAACCGTGGTCCTTGGTGATTCATAAAATGCACGTCAGCGGCTGCCGTCACTTTGAGAGTAAAAAAAAAAGCATATGCAGGCAACACAAAATGAATACCTGTGGCTCCTGACGATATATTGAGGTCTCATAAAATGAAACGATTGGTATGTGCAAGAAACTGAACATCATTCACAACATTATTATCTGTAATCCAGAGCCTCAGGCAAACTGGGAAATCTGATTATTTTCTGTGAACTGGTTCTTCCGGACAGTTCGATTCAATGAATTGGTTCAAATAACCGATTCACCAGTTTGCTTACATAATCACGCATTGATGTAACGTATACACAATTATATGATTAAAGCCCCAAATAATGTGTGTGAATAAATTAATGAATAAAAGCAAATAAAATAAAAGTGATTCAGTTGGCAAAAACCAGCATCATAGGATCGTATATACTGCTATGTTGACTCCTTTTGAGTCTGAGTGACTGTCAGGCGTTTGAAAGTGAGTTTTTATTGAGTAACTTGTAGATCTGTGCTGCTCAAGGTGCGGGCTGTTTCAGACGCTTCAGTCCGATTCGGTGAACTGGTTCATTCAGTTCACTAAAAGACATCATACTGCACCACAGTAATATATTTCTGATAATTTCATTAAACTAACCCGAATTTATAGTTTGACGTGTTGCCATGAGGAACTTGTTTCTGTAGGTGTATGTAAATGATATGAAGATAGTTTTACTCCAATGAAACGGTCAAATGCTCATGAAATGACGCTTAGAGGGGTCAGAGCAGTTCTGGAGATGTTGTTCATGTATTTATGTCCTCATGTAGTGAGACGACAGAAGCTGAAATCACCGTGAGCGTCGCACACTTTGTGTAGAAAACAAAACGCGTCTGTTCCATTTACAAACACAGAGACGCGCAGAACATGCTGGATTCATATTTAAATAGTATTTTTGCGGCTTAATATTTACAGATACTAGTCCATATTGCGACTCTATTTAAGTGTACTGACCTACTTTTGATTAATTCATCCAAACTTTGACAAATTCCGTGACATTCCGCGTCATACAGTAAATTCCATTTATATGACTGGATTCCGCGATTCCGTCCGCGTTTTCCACATCGCGGAAATCATAGATAATATTGAGGTGTTTTGCAACTTCAGTGTAACAGTTAGTGGCTTGCGATTTATTGCTTAACTTAAGCAACGTCTGCTGCTGCCTTGCCTTTTGAGAGACAACTGATGCGTGATCACCGAAGCAGCTCCAGTTAGCAAGCGCTTTCGGAGTGAGAGTGAATTCTGCTTTGATTGGTCGGACTCGTGACTCCCAACAAATCAGATGGGTGGTGGGCGGAGACTGCTTTAGGCCACAGAGTGGTGAGTTCTGACAGGCTGCATCAGAGCCAAATAGCGCGTTTCAAAATTAAGTTATTTTATCGGCGAATCAGTTTTGAAAATGGCCGATACCGATAATCATAAAAATGCTTAATGTCGGCGCCGATAATCGGTCGACCCCTAGCAATAATGCTGTAAATAATGTTAAGTTTCTTGCACAGACCAATCGTTTCGCTTCATAAGACCTCAATATATCGTCAGGAGCCACAGGTATTAATTTTGTATTTCCTGATATGCTTTTTTGACTCTCAAAGTGACGGTAGCCATTTACTTGCATTTTATGAATCATCAAGGACCACAGTTTCAGCTAGAAATCTTCTTTACTGTTTACTGAAGAAAACGGTCATCTACATCTTGGATGGCCTGAGGTTGAGTAAATTAACAGCAAATGTTAATTTTTCTGTGAACAATTTGTTGAAGTATCCATGGATGCAAATAGATAGTCATAGCAGCCTTCCATTATCATGACCAGGGTGAACATTTGGAGAATCCAGTTCTAGAAAATCCAGCGTTGATAGGGTTTTGGTGATTTGTGAATAGTGTCTGCCTATGCAGTAGTCATCACCACTCACCAGGTGAATCTTAACCTAATTTAGGTCTGATACAGGGCTGTAGACTGCGACCAAAATGGTCACATTTGCGAAAATTTTTTGAGAATGTGCGAGTTAAAATTTGACGTGGTTGCTTTTATGCGTGTGTATAGTCTGTGCTGCTCTAAAGCGCCTGCTCCATACAGTGCTGCAGAGCCGCGGCACATTGTAGCAGGAGACCGATTTCACTGATCACGTGAAGAGAGATGCTTTCAGTGCGAGCGCTTTGGGGGTAGAGCCTAGTTTATACTCGCCGCGTCAGCACGAGCGCGAAAGTGTGCTCAGCACGTGGCAAAAATAACGTGAATATCGAGGAAATGATGGAAGACGGAGAATTTGGTTTTCAAGCTAAAGTAAAGTAAAAGACAGCTTCTTAAACCAGAGAAGG